>NC_053431.1:72207032-72507032 GCF_007990345.1 Gossypium hirsutum
GCAAGGTGCAAGACCTAGTGGAACAATGACTAGAGATAGACCACCGAGAATTTCAGGAGGTAGAGGTGGTAGTCAGAGAGGGACTTCTGATACGGCTGTTCGATCTGAGACTCATGCTCCTGCTAGAGCTTATGCCATCCGCGCACGAGAGGAGGCATCCTCCCCTGATGTTATCACTGGTACTTTCACTCTCTTTAATACTGATGTGATTGCATTGATTGACCCTGGTTCTACTCATTCTTATGTATGTGAGACTTTAGCATCCAGTAAGACTCTACCTGTTGAGTCTACTGAGTTTGTAATTCGAGTGTCGAATCCCTTGGGTCGATATGTACTCGTTGACAGAGTGTGTAAGAAATGCCCCCTGATAATCCGAGATTCCTATTTTCTGGCCGATTTGATGCTTTTACTGTTTGATGAGTCCGATGTTATCCTTGGTATGGATTGGTTGACCGCGCATGATGCAGTGCTGAATTGCAAAAGGAAGACCATTGATTTGAGGTGTGCAAATAATGAGATAGTTCGAGTTGAGTCTACTGACTTGAACGGAGTGCCAGAAATAATATCCTCGATGATCGCTCAGAGATATATGAGAAAGGGGAGTGAAGCATATCTTGCGTACGTACTTGATCACAAAGAGTCGGAAAGGAAACTTGAAACGGTACCGGTGGTTCGTGAGTATCCAGATGTTTTTCCTGAGGAGTTACCGGGATTACCACCCGTTCGAGAAGTAGAATTTGGCATCGAACTTGTACCTGGGACTACACCAATTTCGATAGCGCCGTACCGTATGGCACCAACCGAACTAAAGGAATTGAAAGCACAGTTGTAAGAGTTGACGGATAGAGGTTTCGCTCGACCGAGTTTTTCACCATGGGGTGCACCAGTATTGTTTGTGAAAAAGAAGGATGGAACCATGAGGTTGTGCATCGACTATCGTCAGTTGAATAAAGTGACAATAAAGAATAAATATCCGCTACCGCGTATTGATGATTTGTTTGATCAATTGAAGGGGGCCTCAGTGTTTTCAAAGATAGATTTGAGATTGGGTTATTATCAGTTGCGAGTTCGAGACTCAGACATACCTAAAACTGCTTTCAGGACGAGATACAGTCACTACGAGTTTTTAGTGATGTCGTTTGGGCTCACTAATGCCCCTGCGGTATTTATGGATTTGATGAATCAAATTTTCAAGCAGTATTTGGACCGGTTTGTAGTCGTGTTTATAGATGACATCTTGATTTATTCACATGATGAAACTGCATACGCTGAGCACCTGAGATTAGTGTTACAGATTTTACGGGATAAGCAGTTGTATGCTAAGTTCAGTAAATGTGAGTTTTGGTTGAGAGAAGTTAGCTTTTTGGGGCATGTAGTATCTGTATCGGGAATTCGAGTTGAACCGAGCAAAATTTCAGCCATACTTGATTGGAAACCCCCGAGAAATGTTACTGAGGTTCGAAGCTTTTTGGGGCTCGCTGGTTACTATAGACGGTTTGTAAAGGGTTTCTTGATGATAGCCACACCAATAACGAGACTACTTCAGAAAGATGTTATGTTTGAATGGTCAGAAAAATGTCAGAAAAGTTTTGACCGATTGAAAACCTGCTTAACTGAAGCTCCGTGTTAGTACAGCCAGAATCCGGTAAAGAGTTTGTTATTTACAGTGATGCTTCCTTACTGGGGCTAGGTTGTGTGTTGATGCAAGAAGGACGAGTTGTGGCTTACGCGTCGAGGCAGTTAAAGCCGCATGAAAAAAACTATCCGACCCACTATCTTGAATTAGCGGCCATTGTTTTCGCTTTGAAAATATGGAGACACTACTTGTTCGGAGAGAGGTGCCATGTTTACTCGGACCATAAAAGCCTCAAATATTTGATGACTCAAAGAGATTTGAATCTACGACAAAGACGATGGCTTGAACTGTTGAAAGATTATGAGCTTGTCATTGACTATCACCCGGGAAAGGCTAATGTGGTTGCGGATGCTTTAAGTCGTAAATCACTGTTTGCTTTACGAGCGATGAACGTACATTTGTCTGTTCTATTTGATAAGGTGTTAGTAGCAGAATTAAAGGCCAAACCATTGTTGATTCATCAAATTCGTGAAGCTCAGAAAGTCGATGATGAATTGGTTGCAAAACGGGATGAATGTGTTTCGAATATGGAATCAGAGTTTCAAATTGATGATGACGATTGTTTGAGGTTCAGAAGTCGTTTATGTGTTCCAAGAAATTCAGAACTTATTTCGATGATTTTGAACGAAGCTCATTGTGGCCGAATGTCAATTCACCCGGGGAGTACGAAAATGTAGAACGATCTGAGATGTCAGTTTTGGTGGCATGGTATGAAACGAGACATTTCTGATTTTGTTTCAAAGTGTTTAATATGTCAACAAGTGAAAGCGAAACATCAAGTGCCTACAGGTTTACTTCAGCCGATCATGATACCTGATGGAAATGGGATCGAGTCACGATGGATTTTGTATCTGGGTTGCCATTGTCGGCAAGTAAGAAAGATGCAATTTGGGTTGTTGTTGATAGACTGACTAAATCGACTCATTTTATTCCCGTACGTACGGATTATTCACTGGATAAACTAGCTGAATTGTATGTTTCTCAGATTGTAAGATTACACGGGGTACCTATTTCTATTGTGTCGGATAGAGATCCGAGGTTCACCTCGCAATTTTGGAAGAAATTGCAAGAAGCTTTGGGTACCAAGTTACATTTTAGCACCGCTTTTCATCCCCAGACTGATGGTCAATTCGAGCGGATAATTCAGATACTCGAGGATATGTTGAGATGTTGCATCCTTGAGTTTAGTGGTTCATGGGAGCGGTATTTACCTTTGATTGAATTCGCTTACAACAATAGTTTTCAGTCAAGCATTAAGATGGCACCTTACGAGGCCTTATATGGTCGTAAATGCCGTACACCGCTGTTTTGGGCCGAACTTAGCGAAAGTAAAATCTTCAGAGTCGATTTGATTAAAGATGCTGAGCAGAAAGTAAAAGTAATCAGTGAAAGTTTGAAGGCAGCTTCAGATCTTCAGAAGTCGTACGCGGATTTGAAAAGAAAAGACATTGAATATCAGGTCGGAGACAAGGTGTTTCTTAAAGTCTCACCTTGGAGAAAGGTACTCAGATTTGGCTGTACAGGCAAATTGAGTCCAAGGTTTATCGGACCGTATGAGATATCTGAATGAATTGGACCAGTCGCATACAGATTGATTTTACCCCCTGAACTTGAAAAGATTCACAACGTTTTTCATGTCTCGATGCTTCGACATTATAGATCCGATCCATCACACATAATTAATCCAGCAGAGGTTGAAATTAAATCCGATTTGAGTTATGAAGAAGAACCGATTCGTATCCTAGCTCGTGAGGTGAAAGAGTTGCGAAACAAAAAGGTTCCGTTAGTGAAGGTGTTATGGCTCAAACATGGGATTGAAGAAGCTACTTGGGAAACCGAGAACTCTATGAAAGAACGATACCCAAACATTTTCACTGGTAAGATTTTCGGGGACGAAAAATTCCTTAAGTGGGGGAGAGTTGTGACAGCCCTAAATTGACCCTAGTCGGAAAGTAGTTTCGGGACCACATTACCGAGTCAAAAATTTATTTTTTTGTGTTTTAATTACATAAATTTATGTGTGATAGTGAATATATGAAAAATTAAATGCTTAATATTAGCTTTAGGAATGAGAATTAATTCGAAAGGACCTAGTTGATGAAGTTAGAAAAGATGATAGATGAATTATAAGGAGTAAATAATAATAGAGAGAGGAAGCATGGGTTTGCATGTCAAAATGCCCATTTTTGACTTAATGGCCGGCCAAGTAGTGATGCATTCCACTAATTTAAATTAGATTAGTATATTTAATTGGTAAGAAAATAAAATATTCATAACATAAAGATTAATAAAAATATTAAAATGAACAAGAGAAAAAAAAAAGAAAGGGGTGTTCATCTTTGCTATCCTTTAGCCGAAAAACCAAGTAAAAGAAAGAAAGAAAGGTTTGAAGAAGTTCGGCCATGCTTGTAACTAGGTTGAGGTATGTTTGATGTTATTCCTTGAAATTCATGCATATTTTTAGTTGTTAGTTTGAATTCTACCTAGCCCATGGTTTAAATTTTTGCTATTTGATGGAGATGATATTCGGCCATGGATGTTGTCTTTCTTGGTTGGTGTTTTGATGTTGTTGTGATGAGGCATGAAGATGATTGAGTTTGAGTGTTTAATAAAAAGGATTGGATGTGAGTGTGTGTGAGAATTAGAAAATGATGGGTCTTAGCAACTTCATGAAGTGTTCGGCCATGGTGCTAAAATGTTGTACTTGTGTTTAAACTTAGAATTATTTAGTTATATGGTTAGCATAGGTATGGATGACCGAATATGAGAGCATGAATAGATGAAGAGTTTTGTAATTATAAAAAAAGAAAATTGGTTAATTGATATGTGGTAAATGTTAAGTGTTAAATGAAATGGAAATGATATTATATTGGAATATGTATATTCGACCACATGAATGAATTCATAGATTGATGTTGCATATATTCGGCCTTTAATTAAGTATATAGGTGATAGTGATAGATTGATGTTGCACATTCGGCTATAGTTAAGCATATTGATGATTTTATCTTGACTTAGATAATCGGCTAAAGGAGAATATTGGCTAATATGTTGAATTTGATTCATGATTTCATATATATGACTGGATGTAAATATATTGAGAAGATGATATGATGGGAAGTGATGTTCTACTCAGCATTGGAGAAATTGAAATATTAATTAGACTATTGATAGTAAGGTGATATTAATTAGCTATAAGCCGAATAGCTTAAGAGCATAAGGTAGAAAGATAAAAATTTTACCATGTTGTTCCGTATGTTATAAAATCATTAAAATGTGGATACAAATATATGTAGCAAAGCGGTTAAATGAGTTAATTTATTTGTTTAAGCTCAAGATCCTAAAGGAAAGGAGTCCAACAAGGGAAAATCGAAGGTCATCGAGTAGCCGACTTGGAACTATTTTACCCAACACAAGGTAAGTTCATAAGCAATCATAGGGTTAATTTAAATTATACATAAATGACTTTAACATGTCATGAAAGAATCTCTTTATTAAGTATTTCCTTGGAGAAATTATATATGTTTATTGTTGTGGCTGTATATGCCAAATGAATTAATTAAATTGTTTTATCATAGAAAGTGTACATTGGCACTATGTGTGCGGTGTAGTATGGCACTATGTGTGCGGAGTTGAATAGCACTATGTGTGCTGATTTGAATGTCAACATATGAGATAAACTTTCAAGGCACTATGTGTGCGGGATAGTACGACACTAAGTGTGCAAACTTGTTTAGCACTAAGTGTGCAAAAGCGGTTGATGATACGAAGAGCATAAGTAAAGAATTATAGTGCTAAAATGATTAACTGAAAAGTATGTGTGTATATACATCTAGTTCATAATTATTTCTTACCTTGAGAATAGTTTTAAAATGGTTGGTTGTTTAATAATTGATTCGATATCGAAAACTTGGGTTCGAGGTTGGATAAATAAACTAGGTAGTTGTAGCCTAGTTTGGTGTGATTGAATTAGCTGAACTTGCAAGGCTTTTATTTCAATTTCTTATAAATAACCTGTATTATTTTGCTTATGGAATACTGAGTTGAATACTCATTTGGTGTGTTTGTTTGTTTCTTATTTAGATATCTCTGACCATTTTACGTACTTGGGACCATCGTCGAAGTCATCACACTGGCTTGCAACTTTTTGGTACCCTCTTCTTAGTTGGCCTAAGAGAACATTTCGGCATGTATAGGCTATTATGTTTTGTTTGAACCCCAATATGTAAACTTTTAGCCATGCGAATATGGCTTAAATGCTAAGTTTGAATTTAGCCTTACGGGTGCTTAGTTATAAGGTTCAGTAGATTTGGCCTTGATAATTCGATTTTGATGGAGCAGTAGTCTAAGTCTATTTGATTATTATGCCATATGCCATGGCTGATCATATTTGGTGTTATGTATGTCAAATTACTAGCTAATCCATGGAAACCATAAAATAGATTTAGACAGCAGTAGTGGTGTGAATTTGAAAAATCACTAAAAATAGTAGAAATGGAATTAAATAATGAATAAATTATGGAATCGAATCTTGATGAGTCTATTTTCATATGGAAGAAGTAAAACAGATATATGAGCTATATTGTATGAGATATTTAAAATTTTGTGAAACAGGGCCAGAACGATTTCTGGGTCCCCTATTCTGACTTTGTAAATTCACCATAAAGTTTACAAAGATAATTAGAAGTCATGCTTTATATATACATATTCTTTATTGAGTCTAGTTTTATTAGAGACAAACGGCATAGTCATTGAATCTCTGTACAGGGAGATATCTGATTCGTAATACACAGAGGTCAGAGTAGTCGAACCCTGAAACAGGGGAGACTTTAACTAATAAAATATACTAATTGGACCAACCAAAAATTCTGGAAAACTTTTAGTAGATACATATATGAGTCTAGTTTCAGGAAAAATTTACGGAATTGGATTTCAAGTTTCAGAACTCGAGATATGATTTTTAAAGCAACTGTGATGCAGTTAGCCAGCTTGTCTAGAAAATTTTAAAATGAATTGCATGAGCTGTTTAAGTAATAAATTAAACCTGTTTACACCTTGTGTTCGACTCCGGCAACGGTCTCGGGTCCGGGGTGTTACAGATATGAATTTAGAAAGCATCTCTTCAAGGTTTGGTTTCTTCACTTGTTGATAAGGCAGCTGTTGAAAACCGTGAGGATTTTGTGGCTTTTGATTCCCTTGACTTCCCAGGCAAAATTTGGGTGGTTCCTCCAACCTGCATTATAGGTATTACTGTATGGGTTATTTCGAGGTCTAAAGTTATTGTTACCCATATAGTTGACTTGTTTCTCTTCGGTTGTGGGATTGAAGGATTGATATTCTGTATGCACACCTCCTCCGCTTGAGTCACCCCTCATTACTGGATGTACCTGCGTAGAACCAAGAAAACTATCAATCTTTTTATTGAGAAGTTCTACCTGATTTGACAACATAGTAACTGAGTCGACGTTATAAATGTCGGCTGTTTTCGTTGGCTTTGTCCTCATAACTTGCCACTGATAGTTATTCAGTGACATCTTCTCTATAAATTCATAGGCATCTTCTGGTGTTTTATTGTTGATGGTTCCGCCAGCAGCTGTGTCAATCATTTGTCTTGTCGAGGGATTCACACCATTGTAGAACGTTTGAACTTGCAGCCAAAGTAGTAACCCATGGTGAGGGCACCTTCTCAGTAAGTCCTTGTATCTCTCCCATGTATTGTAAAGTGTTTCTAAATCCATCTGCACAAAAAAGAGATATCATTACGCAATTTAGCCGTTTTAGCTAGCGGAAAATATTTTAGTAAAAATTTCTCGATCATTTGCTCCCAAGTAGTGATACACCCTCGTGGTAACGAGTTTAGCCACAGTTTAGCTTTGTTTCTCAGTGAGAAGGGAAATAACCAAAGACGAATGGCATCATCAGAAATGCCATTGATTTTAAATGTATCGCAAAATTCCAGGAAATTTGCTAAGTGAGTGTTGGGATCTTCATCCTGCAAACCATCAAACTGAACAAACTGTTGTATCATCTGAATAGTGTTAGGTTCTAATTCAAAATTATTCACAGCACTAGCAGGTCTAACTATACTTGATTCAGTTCCTGTTAAAGAGGGTTTAGCATAGTCATACATAGTACGTTGAGTAGGATTTTGATTAGCTACAATTGCAGAAGGCAGCTGATTGTCTTGGTTTTCAGCCATCTCGTCGGTTAGATGTTGAGTATTGTCTTCTTATTCGTTTTCTATGTATCGAAAACTACGCCTTATTTCTCTTTGATTTCTACGAACTGTTCGATCGATTTCTTCGTCAAAAAGTAAGGGTCCTGACGGGTTTCTTCTACTCATAAACTATAAAAACCTGTCAAAAGAAAGAAAAAGTAAATTAATAAATAATAATAATAAAATTAAATTAAATTGCGAGAAAAATAAATGGCTAAAGTAATAAAAATTTAGTGTTCCTAATATTTCAGTTCCGCCGCAACGGTGCCAAAAACTTGATCGCGTGATTCGTAACAAGTAATAAATATTTATATTGAAGATCAAACCTAGACTAACTATTATCACGACGAAAAGGCAAGCGCACCTATTGAACAATAGTATAGTAATGGCAAGATCGGGATATCGTACCCAAGGGAACCAAAAGTACTAGTAATAACTATCTCTTTATTATCTAGCCTAAGAATAAAAGGGTTTGTTTTAATTAACTAATTATCTAAAATAAGAATGCACAGAGAAAAGAATTGGGGAATTGCTTTTGGGAAAATTGATTGACTTGAGATAATACTTGTTATTCTGGCTCCGAACCGGATGATTTATTCATTTAACTTGTTCCGTAGAGATCCCTAAGTTATGTTAGTATCCCTATTCAAGACTAATAATGTCTAATCCCTAGATTGAATAACCGAGACTTTTCTCTAATTAACACTCTAGGGTTGCATTAACTCGATCTATGGATCCCTTTATTAGGTTTCACCCTAATCTGGCAAAATCTTGTCACCCTATTTCTAGGTGCGCAATAAACTCCGCTTAATTATGACAAATGTACCCTTAGGCAAGGTCTATTCCTCCTCTGAATAAGAGTATGTCCTGAATTAGTATCCTGGGATATCAAAACAAGAATTAAGAACACATAATTAAGAACAAGTTAAATATTTATCATACGATACAAAAAATAATAACAAGATTCGTCTTAAGTTTCATTCCCCTTAGGTATTTAGGGGATTTAGTTCATAACTAAATAAGAAAACATCTGAGAAGAATAAAGAATACAAAACATAAAGAAAACCTAAAACTCCTGAAGGGAAATTGAGGAGAGATCTTTAGTCTTGATGATGAATCCGACTTCTGTGATGGATCAATCGGCTTCCTTAGGGTAATTCTTTACCCCTCTTCTCCCTCCCTCATTTTCTCCTCCTCTAGTGCGTATTTATAGGCTTTGGAATGCCTAAAAACCCTCAAAATTGGCCTTTTCCAAATTGGACTCAACTTGGGCTCGGCAGGGACACGCCCGTGTGACACGCCTGTGTTTGATTACTTCAGGCCGTGTTCGAGCCTGCCAAATTAACATAGCCGTGTGGTCTGCCTGTGTGAGGAGGTCCAGGCTGTGTTGATTTCGTACTTTGGCCCATTTTATCCGTTTTTGGCCCGTTTCTCGTTCCTTTCGCTCTCCTATGCTCTCCTAAGTATAAAATATGAAATTAAAGCATTAGGAGCATCGAATTCACTAATTCTAATGAGAAATCATCCATAAAATGCATTAAACATGGGGTAAAAATATGTATAATTTACGGTTTATCAGCCATATACAAAATGAATCATCAAATCATTATAAGCCAACACACTTGGCTAAACCAATATGACATATAACAAAAAGACCATGTCCCTAAACATGCCATACTCAAAATACTTAAATTCACTATACCCAAAAGATTAGTTTGATAGTGTGAATCGAACTCTGACGTCCTTCGATCCTCGAGCTAGCTTGGTGACACTAAAAGGAAATGGAAAAGGAAAGGGAGTAAGCATAAAGCTTAGTAAGTTTGCATGTTGGAAACACAAAAATTTACACACTTTTTCTTACCCTTTTTAACTTAAATTCATGAGAATTCGGTTAAATTCTTGTCAAAAAATAATTAATTTTTATAAAATAATTAAAGTGCACTTAAATTATGAACATGTTGAAATTTAGTTAATTTTATATTTATTTTTGATGAATTTTGGTTATTTTTGACAAATTTGCAGAAAGGGCTAAAAATGGCTGAGCAAACACTACCAGAAGCACAAAACTGAGAAGTAATTTGAAGTATCGAGGAAAATTAATTTCCAGCCTAAGATGGTCCAAAATTATGTGTATTAATTCATAATTTAATTAATTTTAATTTATATCTAATTTAATTTGGGTTAATAAATTATTATTAATTAATTATGAAAAAATGGTCTGATTGAACCGAACCGGCCAAGGAGAGGACAGCCCAAAACCGTCCAAGTGCTGACCCAATTCAGCTCATTGGATGATTATTTAAGCTGCAAAGAATCCCTTGAAGACTTGTTCAAATTGCAAATCAGCCCTTCCACAATTGATGGCTTTGAAGATTTGCCCCAAGCCAAATTTAGCAAAGTTGAAGCCATCAACTTTGCCACATAGATGGCCGGCCAAGGGGTGGCGCTTTGGCTGCTATTTTTAGAAAATTTTAGCTGCCACATTCAGCTATAAACACCCCCCTTGGCTGATCATGCAAAGCATCCCTCATTCACTCACATCTCTTCTCTCCTCTATCACTTTCTCCTCTCATTTTCCCATTCCAAGTCCCTTGCTCTTGTGCCGATTTCTCCCTTTGAGAAAGGGTTCTTCTTTAGCCATTTTGGAGCAGTAATGAGTGTTCATAGAAGCCTTGATCGGTGAGGACAACAAAAAAGGAAGAGCGGAGCAACCTAGTTAAGCCATGGAAAAACATCAGATTTGATTATTGTTCCCTATCTCTTCAATTTTTGTTGTTGTTATGATGAACATATCTATGAATATTTATGTTGTTGGAATGGTTAATTTAATCAGCTTAGCTTGAATTTAATTCATGTTGGTTTGATTGCATTTCATCTTCTTAACTTATTAAAATTGTGTTTATGCTGTTATAGGCCTTGATAAAATGCTTGATTAAGTAAAATCATGCCTAAGTTATTCTTGCATTACGATTGTGAGGTAACTAATGAATTAATTATTTAAAAGGATTGAAATTATAATTAATTGACACCATACTTAGTCATTTCATGTTTATTCTTCTAAGGTAGCTGAAGGTTAAATTAGCAATGTATCTGGCGATACACTTCCCTTGCATAACTTGCAAGATTATTGTGATTAAACTATTTCAAGGTAAGGATAACTTGTTACCTCACATAGTCTTTTATGTGCTTATTAGATTTAATTAATCATTTGAATTGACATAGGGATATGCAAGAGAGTAATTTAATTTAATGAGTATGTATGTGCCATAACATGTTTGCTTACTAAAATTTGTTTAATCGTTTGAATTAACATAAGGATATGTTAAGAGATGAATGGATTTATGTAGGTGAATATGTTCATAAGTTAGCAAATTACCGAGTTGCCGTGAATTTATTCGTAACAACATAGACATGAGTTTAATAATTCTAAGTTAAAGAAATGTAATTAAATCAACACAATTATGTCATCTTGATTGAATCATATTTTAAAATCGTGCATTTGAGATTTATTTCTTTAGTTTACTTAGTTTAAAATCTTAGTTTTTAATTACCCTCTTCAACAAAATATTTTTCTTCACCAAAGTGTTTTAAATAACATTCATAAATGATTCCTTTCGCAGTCCCTGTGGGTACGATAACTCGACATTTGCTTGTCACTTTATTACTTGTTGCAATTGTGTACACTTGCAAATTTTCGTCGTTCCATGTTTTTGGCGCCGTTGCTAGGGACTGTTTTAAAAAGTCATTATTTGTGAATTTGTTAGTTTTACATTTTTGTTTATTCTACTATTTAATTTTTAACTTAATTAATTTTTCAGTGATTATTTCAAGTGTTTATGAGTATTGATCGAATTATTGACCTACTCCCTATAGACCCTGAGATTGAACAAACTTTTCGACAGCGAAGAAGACAAGCAGATTAGAGAAGGACCGAAGAAATGAATCTTGAAAATTTGAATCAAGGAAGTGGAGCAAACCCTGCTCAAAATCTTATCCTTATTGCTAATGATAGGGACAGAGCTTTACGACAGTATGCCGTGCCAGTATTTAATGATCTTAATCCGGGTATTAGGAGACTCAAAATTGAGGCACAACAATTTGAGCAGAAGCCAGTCATGTTCCAGATGCTTCAAATAGTGGGCCAATTTAGTGGAATGCCTACCGAAGATCCTCACCTACACTTAAGACTGTTTATAGAGGTGAACGGTCTTTCAAGTTAGCCAGAGTACCCGAAAATGCATTACAATTGAACCTGTTCCCATATTCACTAAGGGATAGAGCTCGAGCCTGGTTGAACTCATTTCAATTTCTACATGGCAAGAGTTTGCAGAAAGATTCCTTATAAAGTATTTCCTGCCTAGCAAAAATGCTAAGTTAAGGAATGAGATCACTACTTTCCAACAAATGGATGATGAGTCCTTGTATGAGGCATGGGAAAGGTACAAAGAATTTTTTTGAAAATGCCCTCATCATGGAATACCACATTGCATCCAACTTGAGAAATTTTATAATCGTCTCAATGCTCACAAGAGAATGGTAGTGGACACTTCTGCTAATGGTGTTCTCCTTTCTAAGTCTTATAATGAGGCTTATGATATCATGGAGAGAATTGTTCTCCTTTCTAAGTCTTATAATGAGGCTTATGATATCATGGAGAGAATTGCCAGCAACAATTACCAATGGCCAACCAATCGAGTAGTATCAAGAAGACGAGTTGCTGGAATACATGAAGTAGACACTTTTACTTCACTTTCATCTCAAGTACCATCAATATCCTCATTGTTAAAACCTCTTACTACTAATGGGTCTAATAGTTTTGCAGCATAGCCACCAACCTAATTTGAAAATATAGCCTATGTCTATTGTGGGGAAGGACGTTTGTTCGAAGAATGTCCCTCAAACCCAGAATCCATGTACTAGATAGGTAACTAGAACCAAAAGGATTGAATTCAATTTTTATAACCCATAGTGGCGAAATCACCCCAATTTTTCCTAGAGTAACCAAGGGGCTGGAACCAATAACACTTAGATCGACCTAGCCACCTAGTTTTCCCCAACAAGTTCAGAAACCAACCCAAGCTAAACCATGCAATGGCTTAAAAAATCTGTTGAAGGTATACATGGCCAAGAATGATGCCTTAATCCAAAGCTAAGTAGCTACATTGAAAAACCTAGAAAACCAAATGGGGCAGCCTACAACTAAACTCAGAAACTGACCACAAGGTGCTTTACCTAGTGATACGGAGAATCTGAGAAATCTGAGGAAAGAGCATTGCAAAGCGTTGACATTGAAGAGTGGAAAGACAGTATAGCCCAACACCGTCGAAGTTTAAAAAGAGCCAACTGATCCTCAAGACTCAGAGGACGTTCAATTGAGTGTTGAAATTCTAGTTTCACAAGAACCAGACTTTGTAAAACCTGACAAGGTAATTTCAAAACCAGCTAATTCTGATCAACTAATAACTCCGTTAGATGTAGAATTGCCACAGAGGACGAATCAACCAATTTCAGTAAAGAAACCACCACCACCCTGCCCTCAAAGACTTCAAAAGCAGAAGCAGGAGATTCAATTCAAGAAGTTCCTAGAAGTACTCAAGCAACTTCATATCAACATCTCGTTTGTTGAAGCACTTGAGCAAATACCGAACTACGTCAAATTCATGAAGGATATCTTATCCAAAAAATGAAGACTTGGAGAATATGAGATGGTAGTTCTGACGAAGGAATGCAATGTATATCTTCAAGACAAACTACCCCCAAAGTTGAAGAATCTTGGACGTTTTACCATCCCTTGTAACATTGGAGCAACATATTATGGTAAGACATTATGTGACTTAGGTGTGAGTATTAACTTGATGCCTATGTCAATATTTAAGAAGCTGGGGATAGGTGAAGTTAGACCTACTACGATTACACTTCAATTAGCAGATCGATCCTTAGCACATCCGGAAGGAAAAATCGAGGATGTATTGGTACGTGTAAATAATTTTATCTTCCTTATTGATTTTGTTATTCTAGACTTTGAAGTAGAAAAAGAAGTGTCAATTATCTTAGGAATACCGTTCTTAGCAACCGGAAGGACCCTTATTGATGTACAGAAGGGCGAGCTTACTATGAGTGTTTAGGATGATCAAGTAACATTTAATGTTTTTAAGTCTATGCGATTTCCTGATAGAATTGATGATTGTTTTGTAGTATCCGATTTAGAGGATTTAATAGTGGAGAAGGAGCTCAACTATGTTAAGGATCTGTTGGAACAAATTTTGACATCAGATCCTCCGAATGATGAAGAGGAGGATGAATACTTAGCATTGTTAGAAGCTAATCAAAAGGGATTTAATCCGCAATCCTGTTTTGAATCTTTGGAATTAGAGAAAAGGAATTATACACAACCAAAAGCGTCAATCGAGGAGCCACCTAAATTAGAACTAAATGTACTACCTTCACATCTAAAATATGTTTATTTAGGTAATACTTCTACTTTGCCTGTGATTGTTTCAGCAAAATTAACTAGTGAGCAAGAAGTGAAACTCATGTTGGTGTTGAAACAATTCAAGAAGGCTATTGGATGGACCATAGCTGATATTCGCGGAATTAGTCTATCTGTATACATGTACAAGATTATCCTGGAAGAAGGAAAAAAAAGGGATGATGGACAACAAAGACTGAACCCCATCATGAAGGATGTAGTCAAGAAAGAAATCATCAAGTGTTTAGATACGAGTATAATGTACCCCATCTCAGACAGTTCATGGATAAGTCCGGTCCAGTGCGTGCTAAAGAAATGAGGTATCACAATAATTGAAAATGAGAATAATGAGTTGATACTGACTAGAACAGTTACGGGATGGAGAATTTGCATTGATTATCGGAAGCTGAACAAGGTGACTAGGAAAGATTACTTTCCTTTGCCATTTTTGGACCAGATGCTAGATAGACTCGCAGGGCGAGACTATTACTATTTTCTCGACGGATTCTCAAGATATAATTAGATTACAGTAGCACCAGAAGATCAGCACAAGACAACATTCACCTACCCGTACGGTACATTTGCATTTAGACGCATGCCGTTTGGTTTCTGTAATGCACCTACTACATTTCAAAGATGTATGATATCTATTTTTACTAACATGGTTGAGAAGTATTTGGAAGTTTTTATGGATGATTTTTCAGTGTTTGGAGATACTTATGATGATTGCTTAGCCAATCTAGCGAAGGTATTAAGGCGATGCAAAGAAACAAACCTAGTACTCAACTGGGAAAAGTGCCATATCATGGTACGATAAGGGATTGTTCCAAGGCATCGGATAACAAGACATGGAATAGAGGTTGATAAAGAAAAGGTAGATGTTATAGAGAAACTCCCACCTCCAACATTTGTAAAGGGTGTTAGAAGATTTTTGAGCCATGCCAGTTTCTATCGAAGATTCATCAAGAACTTCTCCAAAACTGCTAAACCTTTGTGCAAATTATTGGAGAAGGACTCGACGTTCAAATTTGATGAAGAGTGCTTATTCAACGATTTGAAGAGTTGATTAGTTTCGGCACCCATAATCGTCACACTAGACTGGGATTTTCCATTTGAATTGATGTGTGACGCAAGTGAATTTGTGATAGGAGCTGTCATGGGCCAGCGAAGGAACAAAGTTTTTCATCCCATCTACTACGCAAGTCGAACTCTAACAGGAGCTCAACTGAATTATACGGTAACAGAGAAAGAGTTACTTGTTATTGTGTTTGCTGTTGACAAGTTTCAATCTTATCTTGTAGGTACCAATGTGACTGTCTATACAGACCACTCAGCAATTAAGTATTTACTTGCCAAGAAAGATGCTAAGCTGAGCCTGATCCGGTGGGTACTTCTACTTCAAGAGTTTGACCTAGAAATTCAAGATCAAAAGGGAGTAGAAAACCAACAGCAGACCACTTGTCTAGAGTAAGAAGGGAACTCTTCCCTTATACCAATTCGAGAGACGTTTCCAGATGAACACATACTGAAGGTAAATCATGTCCATAATAACCCTTGGTTTGCTGATATTACTAACTTTTTAGCTTGTGGTTTGATTTCGATTGATAAGACATATCATCAAAGGAAAAAGTTTCTTCACGAAGTGAAGTACTATTTTTGGGAAGAGCCATATTTGTTTAAAAAGTGCACAGATCAAATGATCAGGAGATGCGTGGTAGAAGAAGAAGTACAAAAGATTTTATACCATTGCCACTCAGCTCCAAGTGGGGGACACTTCGGAGGTACTCATACTGTGGCCAAAGTATTGCAAGCTAGATTTTTTTGGCCAACACTATTCAAGGACTCATATGCTTACGTAAAGAGTTGTGATCGATGTCAAAGGGTCGGAAATGTCACCAACAGAAATGAGATGCCTCGAACAAATATCATTGAGGTAGAATTATTCGATGTTTGGGGTATTAATTTTCTTGGTCCTTTCCCTCCGTTTTTTGGTCACAAGTACATATTAGTAGCCATAGACTATGTGTATAAGTGGGTTGAGGTAGAGGCTTATCTAACAAACGATGCTAAGATTGTAATGAATTTTTTACAGAAACATGTGTTCATAAGGTTTGGAACCCTAAGAGCCATCATCAGTGATGAAGGGTCCCATTTTGTAAACAAGTGGTTGAAATGGTTATTAGATAAACATGAAGTGAAACACAAGGTCGCTTCAGCTTACCATCCGTAGATGAATGCGCAAGCTGAACTGACAAACAAGGAGATCAAAGGCATACTTGAGAGTAGTTTGCCCGAATCAACGAGATTGGTCCAAAAGACTGGATGATGCTTTATGGGCTTACAGAACAACATACAAGACACCTTTAGGGATGTCACCCTATAGCTTGGTCTTTGGGAAAGCCTGCCATCTACCCCTAGAGTGAAAACACAAAGCTTATTGGGCCCTACGAGAACTCAACTTGGATTTGAAGCTTGCTAAAGAGAAACAGATGCTCCAACTCAATGAGCTAGAGGAATTTTGAATGTTCTCGTACGAAAATAACAAATTACTTAATGAGAGACTTAAGAAATGGCATGACAAGCACATTCGAGTTCGAGAATTTGAAGCAGGTCAGCAAGTCTTGTTATTAAATTCCAAATTAAGGTTCTTTCCAGGTAAACTAAAATCATGTTGGTTCGGTCCATTTACAATTCATTGCGTCTATCCATTTGGAGTTGTTGAACTCTAAGGTAAGGGAGGTAATTTTCAAGTTAATGCTCAACGTTTGAAACATTACTGGAGATAAGACTGAAGGAAATCAAATTTCTTTCATTTTATCAGATGTTTAAATTTTCTTATTTTCCTTTTTAATAAATAATTTAGGGTATATTTTCGGGATTAGTATGTTTAAATAAATTATGTCTATGAGATTGGAACTTAAGCGGGACCGCTTGTGACCCCTCCAATCTTTCCTGGGGATTGATTGTAACAGAATTTTTCGAGAAATTATTCCCTAAATAAAATTAAATTTTTGGTTTTTCAAATAAAAAGGGTCAATTGTGATTCTAGTTTCAAATTGCAACTCAATTTCAAATTTTCATTAAGTCTAGAGGCTTAATTGAATTATTTTTAAAATTTGGTTGCTCTTTTTAAAAATAAATAAAAATTAGATGCCTCTTTTTGTAAATATTTTCAAAAGGCTTCTAGAATAAATGTTTTTAGTTTAATAAAAAAGATGATAATTATTAATATATAATTATATCTATTATAATATCTATTAATTATTATCAACTTTATATAGAGTTAGGATTAGTTTTAATTTAATCATATTTTATTTGATAAGGTTTTATCTTAATAAATTAATAGCAATTAATAGTTTAATATGCACATATTTAATTATTAATTGTTGTTAACTTTGTATAGGATTAGAACATAGAATTCTTTATTGATTAAATTGTTCTAAGAATTCTACTCTAATTCCTATTCCTTCCTCTATTAATTCCACCCATCTTCCCATTAATCTGTGACAGCCCTAATTTGACCCTAATCGAAAAGTGGTTTCGGGACCACAAAACTGAGTCAAAAAATAATTAAATGTTATATTATATGTCTATTATATGTGAAATTGCATGTGTGAAAATTTCATGCTTTGATTTTGTCATTTGGATGTGGAATTGTTAAAAAGGACTTGTGTGATAAAACTTAAAAATGTGATAGGTAGAATTTAGAGGGCCGAATAATGAATGGTATATTACAAGGAGGACTTGCATGTCAAATGGACCACTATTAAATTAGTGGACGGCAATGATTGATTGATGATAAGTAATATATGTATTTTGTATTAGTAAAATAATAACTTAATGGATATTATATGCATTCCATATTAGTATTATAATATTTAATGATTTTATAAGAGGAAATATATAATTAATAAAAGTAAATAGGTGATGAAAACAAAGTTTTCATCCATTCTTTCTTTCATTTGCCGAAATCTAAAGAACAAGGTAAAACAAAACGTATTCTCAAAATACCTATATCTACAGCTGTGGCAATAGGCGCGTGATTTGGTAATACGCCAATTTGTCCGCTATTAGTAGATAAAATGATTTCTTTCACTTCTGAATCCCAAACAATTTGATTAGGGGTAAGTACGCAGAGATTTAAGGTCATTTCTTCAATTTGCTCTCCATTTCTAAGTTCGTAGCCTTCGCAGTAGATACGGCATACAAAAAGTTCACGCCCGTCTTTATCTCTAAAGATAGGGTGCCCTTTATGTGAAATGGAGTTAATTGCTAAGCTCCTTTCATAGCCCATGACTCAATTTTTGTTATTGGTTTGAAGTGATGCATTCGGCTATGGGTTGTTTGAGTATCTTTCAAGGTGTTTGATGTTTTTGGTATTAAATGTGATGATAGATGAGATTAGCATGATGAATAAGGATAGTTGTGGTTAGATAGATAGATGGTAATCGGCTATTAGAGTATAATGCAATAGTTATACATGGTAGTTTAAAATAAGGCTTGAATGGGAGATATAATTGCCGAATGATCAAATAGTTAATGAATTGAATAAGTGTTTAAAATGTTATTCGGGTATTGGTGTTAAGTTGTAAAAATTCTTGTTAATTGTTGGAAATATGTGTTTATTTGTTAAATTAGCTTATTCCATGGTCGAATGTAATATTTGGTCAAGGAATGGTTTAATTGAATAAATAAAAGATGAGAGCATTCGGTCATGGTGTTATGTGCTAGCATGAAATGTATATGTATGAGAGTTTTAATAGGAATTTCGTATATTATGAAAGATGATGTATATATTTAATCATAGGATAGTATTGGTAACCTTAGAAAAGAATGCATGAAAATTAAATAGGTTACTCTCATGACCGAATATTCTAAAAGCTAATACATAGACTAGTTGATAAATATGTGTTAAAGAAATGTGAACAAATATCTACTTGATTGGTATTCGACTATGGTTAATTGAATAATTAATTGACCGATTGTGGAGTAGTGAATCTATTTAAATTGTGAGTGCATGAATTGATTTTAAGGTGGCCAAAATTGTTTAAATGAAATATTTGTAAAGATGCATAGTGCCGAATGTGTTCATGAATGAATGAGTTATGTGGGTTGTTTAAATGAAAGAAATGGATAAGTTAAGTTATAATTGAGTGTTCAAATGTGAATTACAAAGTACATGAATTTGAAAATGAAATGGTGATAGACTTAAGTGGACAAATGATGTGAATGAATTAGCTTTTGAAATGTATATGGTTGCCGTATGTATGTGTTTGATTGAGAAGTTAAATTTGTTGATTTTAGCTCAAGAGCATAGAGGGGAAAATTTGGATAAGGGAAAAGCTAAAGTAACTGAATAGCCGATCCGGGACTGTTGAAAATATTCAAGGTAAGTTTTGAGTAGTCAAACATAGTTTATAATCGAATGTAATATGAAAAATGTATAATAGGAGAATTCTGACATGATGATAAGGTGTGTGATATGTGCATTTATTCGCATGAAGGAAATAAATTAT
The DNA here is from genome assembly GCF_007990345.1 of Gossypium hirsutum. Lineage (NCBI taxonomy): Eukaryota > Viridiplantae > Streptophyta > Magnoliopsida > Malvales > Malvaceae > Gossypium > Gossypium hirsutum. The sequence goes on from NC_053431.1 coordinate 72,226,871, forward strand.
TAGTGTGTTTGTGCTATGTAAAATCAAGTAACATATAATTTGATATGCATGAAACTTGGTGAATTGATTATCGTATGGTACCATTCAGGCTTCGAGCCTAGCAGGCTATAATTCCGGTGAAATAATATCATGCTTCGAGCCTAGCAGGCTATAATGCTGGTGAAATAATATCGGGCCTCAAGCCTAGCAGGCTATAATGCCGGTGAAATAATATCGGGCTTCGAGCCTAGTAGGCGAAATGCCGGTGAATGAATTCAGACTTAAAGTCTAGCAGGCTTCATACCGGTGATGAATTCGGGTTTAAAACCTAGCAGGCTAATTGCTGGTGATTTGATAACAGTCTAAGACTATGATGATTCGTGTTAGAACGAAAATTGAATACATTCATTACATTAAGTTGCCTAGGTACGTATCATGTACTTTGATTTGAAATGAACCATAAGTGTATACTATGATGCATATGTGAATAAGAGTTATGACTATATATATGATCATGATACATCCAGTCAAGATGTGAAATTATGTGATGGTATTTGATTTACCTCTGTTATATGAGTTCAGATTCAAGTAAAATAAAAATGCTAAATGTACAATATGTGCTGGTGTATATTCGGCCAAATGGAAATATACTTAGAAAATGTTATTTGATAAATTGAATGATCGATTTATAATTGATTATATTTGTGTGCATTGCTTAAAACTTACTAAGCTTATAAAAGCTTACTCCGTTTGTTATGTTTTTCTGTTTTATAGATCGTTGACTCCAACCACTTGCTCGGGGATCGTCAGCAACTTGTCACACTATCTATCGTTTTGGTACTCTTATGTTTTGGAATTCGTATGGCATGTATAGAATAGACTTAAGTGAATGATATTTTGAGATGTTGTTGTATATAAGACATGTGAATATGGAAAATTTTGAATGTCGGTATAAGTCTGAATTTCGATCTTTGATTGTGTTTGGCTATGCATATAATTGCTCATGAACTTATGTAAATGTGAATGTACAAATGTAGTGTTTTGGATTGGTAACTCTTCATAACCCACTCCGGCGACGGATACGGGTTATAGGGGGTGTTACATCATCCATCACTCAAACCCCCAAAACACCAAGTACCGCAAGCTCCTAGTCGCACATTACTCGGCCAGCAACCCTAGCTCCATTACACTCTGCACATCTAAGCCCCAGCAACTGCTCCTAGGTGCCTCACCTAAGTACGTCCAGCTTCATCACACATTAGGCCTGCTTGCCGAAGGTCCCGCACGCTACTCACGCACTGCTGCTAGCTTCCAGCGCAGCTTGCACGCTGCTGCCTCCTCTTGTGCCCATCCGGCCGCGCTGCTGCCTCCTCTTGTGCCCATCCGGCCGCGAACTCCAGCAGCCCTTCAGCACTTGTGCGGGACACACCTACACTGAGCCCCTTAGTCGAAATCTTCCAACCCACCCTAAATTGACCTCTTTTGTTCATTAACTATTTTTAGGAGTTCTTAATTTTTATAGAAAGGGTGAGACAAATTTTTTCTCCTAAATTTTAATTTTATTTAATAATTTAATTTTTCAGTTTATTTAATTATTAATATTTTATATTAATTAAATTTTTGAGAAAATATTTTTTTTCATCTTATGTTCAGGTTAATCATGCCTCACAAGAGAACTCGTGCCTACGCCCAAATTGATGAAACACAAAACAAGTTCCATTGTGAAGAAGCCAAAGCAAGATACGAGAGTATTTTCAAAAATCAACAGATGCATCAGGAGAAAGGCTTTACATTGAAAGAGAGAAACTACAAAGACTTTATGGCATGTATTCATCAAGTTGCTGAAACCCTCAATTGGGAATTGTTTTGTGAGAAGAGACCTAATGTGGATGAGGAACTAGTTCGCGAATTCTATGCGAATTTAACCTCAAGCGAGTTGATGGAAGTTCCAGTTCACAGAATCAAGGTACCAATAACTTCAAACATTATTAATAGGTTCTTTTAATTGCTTGATTTGTCAAGCAATATAGAGCCTGAAAATTTGCAAGAAATTCTCGAGGAACTTACAATTCCAGGTTTTAAGTGGACTGTGTCAAATAAAGGAATCCACACTTGTCGAAGAGAATACTTGACACCACTTGCAAAGGCATGGTTCTATTTCATCCGTTTCAACCTTATGCCTAGCTCATATGGGACTACAATTTCATTAGAGCGAATGGTCTTATTATCGTCAATTTTAACTAGAAAGACCATTGATGTGGGAAAAATCATCCTGAGAGAAATGCATAATTGTATCGTTACACGTTCTGGCCCAGCCTACTTTCCCTTTACGATAACAATTATGTGCTTGAAAGCTAAAATTCTTGCAAACTTAAAGAAGACAGGCTATAGACAGGGCACAATCATAGATTGGGACCTCTACCGAATAGTTAGAGATTCCGTTCTACAGTAGCAAATTGAAGAAACTGAGGATCCCAATGAAGAGGAAGAAGATCCCACAGAGATCGAACCAATGCAATCGCCTGAAGTCCCTAATAAGGTGGAACCAATGGAACTAGAAGTTGAACCTGATGATGAAACTTCAATATTTAGAACTCATCTGCCTAGCCTAGATCTTCGAGATGAGCTGTCAAAGTTGATGGACATAATGCAGCATATGCAATGGCAGCAACAAGCTTACTGGAGATACTCAAAAATAAGGGTTGACTCGATGAGAAATGCTCTTAAGAAAATTTACAATGACCCATTTATTTTTGTGCCTAAATTTCAATATTTTATATTTGAACCATGGAGTCCATTATCGAAGAAGGAGCGAAGCAATTCATGCAAAGGAAATAATGATGAAGCAAAAGATGAGTCAAATTCAGAAGGGTCTGCAAATAAATAAAAGTGGGGATCTTGACCTTATTTTATTTCTGTTCTTAGGATTAAGTTTAATTAGGAATTTTTATTTTTTTCATACTAAAGCAGGAGATGGAAATCATGAATAATGAACAAGTCACAAAGTATAAAGTGTGCAATAGGTATATACATGTCTAGGATTGGATCTAGAGAGAGCTTGGTACTTAAGCAGTCAATTTGACTCACTTCCTCTTTTCTAGAATCCTACCTGGTATATAGTATCTATTCATTTTAAACAATAAAGATATTGTTCATCTTAAGTAGGGGAGACTGAAAAATTGAATTTGAATTATTTCCACTCAGAATAAATTTTTCTTTTAATTATGATTAGGATATATTTTGTTTAATAATTTGAAATTTTGTTAAGTATGCTAAACTTTAGTGTAAATAAAGTTCTATTATTTCAATAAATTATTATGTTAGCTCAATAATGATATGAATGTATTTCTAATAAAGCATGCAAATCGTACCGTAAATTTTTAGTTCCTTACGAAAGTTAGGCATGCATGAAAGTTTAATTCTTTAGAATTGACTTAGTAGTTTCTTTATGCAAAATCCTAAGAAGCATGGAACATTGGAAATGATTTAGGCAACTTTTGTTTGGACTGTTTGAGCCTTTCAAGCCGACCATTATGAAATTTTTATCGTTTGAAACCCAACTTTGAGACTATATGGCCTAATTTTATTTGAACCCGTACAAATTTAGCCATCACTTCTCTCTTAACTATCTTAAAATTGTCCCAAACACAAGACTCAGTACTATTTGAAGTATTCTTTAAAATAAGTTTGAGGGAGTTGAAAAGAAGTATTGAATGCTCTAAAATTGTTGTACATTCAGCAAAATGCTCAAATTTAGAAAAAAAAGAGCATGAGTTCTTAAAATAAGATGTACAAAAGAGCATGTGAAAGCAAAGAAAGTTGATGTATTGAAGGTAATTATTTCGAAGGTCCGATGCAAGCTGAGTCTAGGGTTAAAAGCCTAAATTTGTCTATCTTTTACCTACCCTTAAGCCCAGCCACGTTACAACCTTGTTAAAGACCTATTGATTCAAAAGTTCCAATGCTACCTACATTAGTGGAGAGAAATTTCTACGTAAAACATATGAAGACATAAGTTAAACTTAAGGATTGCAGCTTAATCTTGAATAAAGGGAATAAAATTACATTGGTAAGGTTTAACATGACTTTATTAGGAAGCATTTAGTCTAATTTTTTCTATCACAATCATTGTTGAGATTAATTTGAATGATATGTTTACTTAAGTAGCATAACTTTCAAATTTCTTGTCTTTGAGCATAAGTATATTAAATTCATAATTTTGAGAAAAATGTTGTTCTAAAGGAATTTTTCAAGGGTGCTTCTGAGAAATTCTTTTCAAAATTTGTGCATTACTCGGGACGAGCAATGAATTAAGTTTGGGGGTGTGGAAAGACAAAAATTTACATACTTTTTTATACCCTTTTTAACTTAAATTTATACGAATTTGGTTAAATTCTTATCGAAAAATAATTATTTTTTATAAAATAATTAAAGTACACTTAAAATATGAACATGTTGAAATTGAGTTAATATTATAATTATTTTTGATGAATTTTGGTTATTTTCGACAAATTTGCACAAAGGACGAAAAATGGCTCAGCAGACACTACCAGAAGTACAAAATCGAGAAGCAATTTGAAGGATCGAGGCAAATTAATTTCCAACCCAAGATGATCCAAAATTATGTGTATTAATTCATAATTTAATTAAATTTAATTTATATCCAATTTAATCATTATCTAATTATTTAAGCTGGAAAGAAGCCCTTGAAGACTTGTTCAAATTGCAAATTAGCCCCTCCACAATTGATGGCTTTGAAGATTTGCCCTAAGCCAAATTTAGCAAAGTTGAAGCCATCAACTTTGCCACATAGATGGCCGGCCAAGGGGTGGCTTGGCTGCCATTTTTAGCAAATTTTAGCTGCCACATTCATCAATAAAAACCCAACCTGGCTACTCATTCAAAGCATCCCTTATTCATTCACATCAATTCTCTCTTCTCTCACTTTCTCCTTTCATTTTTCCATTCCAAGTCCCTTGCTCTTGTGCCGATTTCTCCCTTTGAGAAAGGGTTCTTCTTCAGCCATTTTGGAGCAGCAATTGAGTGTTTATAGAAGCCTTGATCGGCAAAGACAACAAACAAGGAAGAACGGAGCAACCTAGTCAAGCGACGGAAAAATACCAGATTTGATCCATGTTCCCTATCTCTTTAATTTTTGTTGTTGTTATGATGAACATATCTATGAATATTTATGTTGTTGGAATGGTTAATTTAATCAGCTTAGCTTGAATTTAATTTGTGTTGATTTGATTGCATTTCATCTGCTTAAATTATTAAAATTGTGTTCATGTTGTTATAGGCATCGGTAAAATGCTTGATTAAGTAAAATCATGCCTAAGTTATTCTTGCATTACGATTGTGATGTAACTAATGAATTAATTATTTAAATGGATTGAAATTATAATTAATCGACACCATACTTAGTCAGTGCATGTTTATTCTTCTAAGGTAGCTGAAGGTTAAATTAGCAATGTATCTGGCGATACACTTTCCTTGCATAACTTGCAAGATTATTGTGATTAAACTGTTTCAAGGTAAGGATACCTTGTTACCTCACATAGTCTTTTATGTGCATATTAGATTTAATTAATCGTTTGAATTGACATAGGGATATGCAAGAGATTAGTTTAATTTAATGAGTATGTATGTGCCATACCATGTTTGCTTTTTAAAATATGTTTAATCGTTTGAATTAACATAGGGATATGTTAAGAGATGAATGGGTTTGTGTAGGAGAATATGTTCATAAGTTAGAAAATTACCGAGTTGCCGTGAATTTATTCGTAACAACATAGACATGATTTTAATAATTCTAATTTAAAGAAATGTAATTAAATCAACACAATTATGTCATCTTGATTAAATCATATTTTGAAATCTTGCATTTGAGATTTATTTGTAACAGCCTGATTTAGACCCTAACCGAAATGGTGGTTTCAGGACCACGAATCCAAGTTAGAAAAATATTTAAAAATTATTTTCTGTGTTTATTATGTGTGAATTAATATCTGTGAAATTTTCATAATTTAATTTTATCATTTGTGTGTCCGATTAAATAAAAGGACTATTAAATTTTCATAACTTAATCGCGTAAAAGGAAAAGTTGGTGGTTAAATGTGAAAGTACTAATTTGTTGTTGTCTTTATTAGTGGAGGCATTTATAATGCAAATAAACCATTGGTTTTATAGGTGGACGGTAATGGGCATGTTACATATGTTTTCTAATCAAATTTGTTAAGGTTATAATGGTAAAATATATAATAATATGTATATAATAAAACATAAATAAACAAGCCATAGTTTATATTTTTCTTCCATGACCAAATAGCTAAATAAGAAAGAAAAGAATAAGGTTTCAAAGGTTCAGCCACTTTCCAAGCTTGATTGAAGGTTCGTTTTTACTCGGTTTTTGATAATTTCTACGTTTTTGAGATCGCTGCTTCGAGTACTACAAAACCCATGTTTGAATTTTTTATTTTAATGAATATTTTTAGTTGTGCCATTGTTGAGAGCTTGTGATTTTTTTTTGTGTGATGGTGAAATATGAAAGATATGTTTTAGATTGACATGTTTTGTATTAGAGTTTTTGATGATTTTGAGTAATTAGGACTAAATTGCAGAAATAATAATTTGAGGGACTAAAATGTGAAATAAATGAAATATATGGATTTTTTTGAGAGTGGGTAAAATTCGGCTCATTATGGGTATGCTGGAATTTTGTTATATTGTGTTTTGTGCAATAAGGACTAAATTGTAAAAATTGTAAATGTCAGGGGTAAAATGGAAATTTGCCCATTTATGTGTTTTTGGACTAAATTGAATGAAAATATGTTTGAATAAGCTTAATTTGAATATGTTTAGATCAAGAACCAAAGAAATTGGATTTGGATCGGGGAAAAACGAAAGTTGTCGAATAGCCGCTCCGTTCCGTTTTACATCGTCCAAGGTAAGTTGATAAGCAAATAGACGTGTTTAATGGTAGCTAAATGTTAAATTTATATGTTGTTATGAAATGTTAGAATTTATATTGGTCATGACTAAATATGAAAAAGTTTGATTACTACATTTCTGAATTCGTTTCGATCGAGTTACGTCGTCCGAGAGCCCCATATGAACCTTAGGAATAGTTAGGATACATATGTCATGACATAGGATTCTGATATATATGTGCGAGTAAGACCATGGAATCAATATGTGATTCCAATATGTGTTTACGAGTAAACCCTATCTGGGACAACGGCATCGATATGTGACTACATGTAAGACCACGTCTGGGGCATTGGCATTGTATGATTTATGTGACTACCCGAGTGTCCTATCCAATTCCGAATGGTTCATCGGGCAAAGGTAAGTTATGTTCGAACATGTAAAATACGTCAAATGGCCAGGTATGAATTGGTTTGTTGGTTACTTAAAATGTGGTAAGTGAATAATTTGGTACTTACTACAAACTGTGTGTAATGCAATTGAAAATTATATGTGAGTTAGATAAGTATATTCGACCATGTGAGTAATACTGGAATGAGTTTAAGTTAATAGCATCTATGGTTATATGTATTCGGTTACAAGTCCAATATATGTGTATGAAATTATTTTGTAATATATGAGCTTGTGCATTTATTTGTATGTGAACTAGGTTAATAATGGCCTTTTAGCTTTGGAATTTTAATGATAATAAGTTCACTTGGCTAGGTAAGCATTCGGTCAAAGTGACTTTTATGAATGAATATTTAATTGTATCATATGAAATTTATATGATCGGAATATATTTATATTGATAAAACACTTTGGTTTAATTAATTAAATTGATGATATTATTAGGTTACTCTTTTGCTTATGACTTACTAAGCTTTGATAGCTTACTCTGTGCATTATGTTTACTTTGTTTTATAGATTTCGGAGTTAAGCTACAAGCTCGGGGACTGCCAGCCAAGTTCATCACACTATATACTATTTTGGTACCTTATAAGGTAAACTTAAATTATGGCATGTATAGACTAGCTTTAGGGTTAGTAATTTTGAAAATGTTTGTATATTAGCCAAGCGGCTTAATTACCTTGCTTGGTTTTGGTTTCGGTTTAGTTATGGTTTAAGTCTATTTTGGTCAAAATGTCGTATGCTATGGATAATTATAAATTGTGCTATGTGATTGTGTATTAATTTTGGTTCATGACCTTGTATGTGGTATGGTAGAATCAGTCATAAGTATGTTAAATTAGTTTGGATATGTTTATATTAAGATAAAGTATGCATATGTAAATTAGTTAATTATGCCTAGGCTTGGTCATATGTGTGCTTGATTATAATGTTTAGTGAGCTTGGTTTTGATAATTCGATTACGCTTGATTGTAGGTTAAATTCATTTTAGTTAAAGTAATAAGTATTATGAATAGATGGTGTTTGTGGTAGGTGTTTCATGCGTTGAAAATGGCTTAATTATTATGCTTGAGTTTGATTTTGATTAAATTATGGGTTGAACTCATTTGGATTTTCATGCTATGTGCTATGGATGAGAGGCAATTATAATGTGTTTGAGTATTGAAATTGATTAATGACCTTGAAAATGGTATGAATGTAGTGTCTTTATATATATATATGGAATATTTGGATAATTTGAATGTGGTTCAATCTAAGTTTAGATACTTATGTGAAGTTGAACTTGAATAATTAAATTTAGTTATTAAATATATTCGGTCATATGCTAAAAATAAAATAAGGTAGTTACTTGACTGGTAATTTGGTTCTTGAATATATTAATATGCCTTGGGTTATAGTGTGGTAAAGATATATGCTGGTACAAAATCTATTGAATATATATATTGGTATTGATCATATGTATCGGTTATTAAATAATAATGGAAGAATATTATGTTATATCACCTAACGCTTTAGCAAATTAAAATATATGTCATTTATATGAGATATATTTGACATATGATTAATAAGTGAAGAAAAAAGAATATGTTTGACTATGTGGTTTGTTAGTTAACCGAAGTCAATAAATATGAATAAGAAAGTTTCAGTTGCTAATGGTATATTATTGGTATGTTTTAGTTAGTTATTTGAGTAATGTAATTATTTGAGTTGATATATATATAATTATTTATAATGGAATGTACCTTTTGTGTGGTTGTTTGTATAAGAATGTGCATGACTTTTTAAAAAAAATAAATTTAATATTTAGTAGTGAAATTTTTAATGTATTATATGTTCTATATATGTATAAATTATTTTGACACATTTTGGATTATGTTTATTTGAGTTGTGTTGTGAATAACATAATTAATTTAGACTTAATATTTTATTAAATTGTAAGCTATGATGCGATTAAAATTATAATTTGTAGTATATATGTATAGTGCATGTTTATATGAACTATAAATTGTTCAGTAATGCCTCTTAACCCTAATCCAGCGATAGACACGGGCTGAGGGTGTTACATTTTATTGGTATTAGAGCTACGATTTAGTCAGTTCTAGGACTAACGTAGTGTGTGTGAGTCTAGCTATACATGCCATATTATATACTGCGATAGTGTGATGACTTCTGACATTTGAAAATGTGTTTTTATATATAGTAAATGGATCCTGACAGAGCTGTAGCTTATGATGTCGAGAGTGTAGCGCCTGGTCCTGCGCAAGGACAGCGCCGGCTGATTCTTGACCGACTTCGAGTAATCAAGAAAGTGAGGCTAAATAAGCCTTCTATCAAATGATGAATGACTAGTTTACTCAATATATCCGGACTAACCCGACTGTACAACAACCTCCACCCCCGACTAATCCATCTTCGATGCCTGCTATACCTCAAGTAAGTTATCCACTGAGATTATATAAACCATCTGTTGATAAAATTAGAAAACACGGGGCTGAAGAGTTTAAAGCTACTGATGATGATGTTGAGCGGGCTGAGTTCCAGCTTGATAATTCAATTCGTGTGTTTGATGAGTTGTCCTGTGCCCCAGATGAATGTTTGAAATGTGCCATACTATTGCTTCGAGACATAGCATATCACTGGTGGAATACCCTAGTATCAGTGGTTCTGCAAGAACGGGTGACCTGGGAATTCTTTCAGACTGAGTTTCGTAAGAAGTATATCAGCCAGAGATTTATTGATCAGAAGCGAAAAGAATTTTCAGAGCTGAAACAGGGTCGGATGACCGTGACAGAGTATGAGCGAAAATTTGTGAGACTCAGTCAGTATGCCCAAAAGTGTGTTTCGATCGAAGCTATAATGTGTAAAATATTTAAAGATGGATTGAATGAAGATATTAAATTGTTAGTTGGCATACTTGAAATAAAAGAGTTCGTAGTATTGGTTGAGCGAGCCTGCAAAGCTAAAGACCTTGGGAAAGAGAAAAGAAAAGCGGACTTTGAAGTTAGAGATGCACGTAAAAGAACGTCCGGTAAGTCATTCCAGTCAGGACCAAAGAAGTTTCGAGATGATTTCAGTCATCCCAAAGCTAATTCGGGTTATTCTAGACGGGATCAGAGTAGACCACCTATGATCTCGAGACCTACCTCAGTAGCTAGTATGGGGAATGTCAGATCAAATCAACCCGAGTGTAAACATTATGGTAAGCGACATCCCGGTAGTTTTAGATTGCATGATTGGGCTTGTTTTAAATGTAGATCGATAGATCATTATATTCGAGATTGTCCAGGGTTAGCTGAAGAAAGTCTAGTGCAGAACACGAGGTCGGGTAATACTGCAGCTCGGGGTAGACCATCTAGAAATGTGGGTAATGCAAGTGGCAGTTAGAGAGGAATTAAAGATACAGCAGTCAGATCTGAGGCTCGTGCACCTGCTAGACCCTATGCTATTTGCGCACGAGAGGAGGCTTCTTCCTCAGATGTCATCACTGGTACATTCACTCTTTATGATACTAATGTAATTACATTGATTGATCCTGGTTCTACTCATTCTTATGTGTGTGAGACATTAGTATCCAGTAAGACTTTACCTATTGAGTCTACTAAGTTTGTAATTGGAGTGTCAAACCCCTCGGGTCGGTGTGTTATGGTTGACAAAGTGTGTAAGAATTGCCCCTTGATGGTTTGGGATTCGCGCTTTCCTGCTGATTTGATGCTATTGTCATTTGATGAGTTCGACATAATTTTGGGTATGGACTGGTTGACCTTGCATGATGTTGTTGTAAACTGCAAAATGAAGACCATTGATTTACAGTGGCAGGATGATAAGATTATTCGGATTGAATCTAATAATCTGAATGGATTACCAGTAGTGATTTCTTCGATGCTAGCTCAGAAATATGTGAGAAAATGGTGTGAAGCTTATTTTGCCTACGTGCTTGACAATAAAGTGGCCGAAGAAACATTGAATTAGTACTAGTTGTATGTGAGTATCCAGATGTGTTTCCTGAAGAATTACCGGGTTTGCCACCTGTTCGAGAGGTAGAGTTTGGTATTGGGTTAATGCCTGGAATGACTCCGATATCCATAGCTCCATACAGAATGGCACCTATAGAATTAAAAGAATTGAAAGCTTAGTTGCAAGAGTTAACAGATAGAGGTTTCGCGCGACCAAGTTTCTCACCTTGGGGTGCACCAGTGTTGTTTGTGAAAAAGAAAGACGGAACTATGAGAATGTACATTGATTATAGACAGCTCAATAAGGTGACTATAAAGAATAAGTATCCGTTGCCACAGATTGACAATCTATTTGATCAATTGAAAGGGGCTACAGTATTTTCAAAGATAGATTGGAGATCAGGCTACTATTAGTTGCGAGTTAAAGACTTCGATGTGCCAAAGACTGCTTTTCGAATGAGGTACGGATATTATGAGTTTTTATTTATGCCTTTCCAACTTACTAATACACCTGCTATTTTCATGGATTTAATGAATCAGATCTTCAGACAGTATCTGGATCAGTTTGTGGTTGTTTTTATAGATGACATTTTGATCTACTCCTGTAATGAAGCTGAACATGCCGAACAGTTGAGACTTGTATTACAAACTTTGCGAGATAAGCAATTGTATGCGAAGTTCAGTAAATGCGAATTCTGGTTAAGTGAAATCAGTTTTCTGGGCCATGTCGTATCACCATCGGGTATTCGGGTTGATCCGAGTAAAATTTCAGCTATACTTGATTGGAAACCTCCTAAGAATGTTTCTGAAATTCGAAGTTTTCTGGGACTTGTTGGTTATTATAGACGGTTCATGAAAGACTTCTCTATGATTGCAGCCTCGATAACGAAGCTATTACAGAAAGATGTTAAGTTCGAGTGGTCAGAGAATTGTCAGAAAAGCTTTGATCAGTTGAAAGACCTTTTAACCGAAGCTCTAGTACTAGTTCAGCCAGAATCGACTAAAGAATTTATTATCTATAGTGATGCATTTTTAAATGGTTTGGGCTGTGTTTTGATGCAAGAAGGCAAAGTTATAGCTTATGCCTCGAGACAGTTAAAGCTACATGAAAGGAACTATTCGGCACACAACTTAGAATTGGCATGAAGATGTATAATGATTTGAAACAATTTTATTGGTGGCATGGTATGGAACGAGATATTTCTGACTTTGTCTCAAAATGCTTAATCTGTCAACAACTAAAAGTCGAGCATCAAGTACTTTCTAGATTGCATCAGTCGATTATGATACCAGAGTGGAAGTGGGATAGAATTACTATGGATTTTGTATTTGGTTTACCGTTAACACCGAGTAAGAAAGATACAATCTGGGTTATTATGGATAGATTGACTAATCTGACTCATTTTGTTCCAATATGTACAAATTACTTGCTTGATAAGTTGGCTGAATTGTATGTTTCTCAAATTGTAATATTACATGGTGAACCTATATCTATTGTTTCGGATAGAGATCCGAGGTTTACATCGCAGTTTTGGAAGAAACTGCAAGATGCATTAGGTACAAAACTACATTTCAGCACTACTTTCCATCCACAAAGAGATGGTCAATCTGAGCGAATCATTTAAATACTTAAGGATATGTTGAGATGTTGCATTCTCGAGTTTGAAGGTACGTGGGAACGATACCTACCTCTGATTGAATTTGCATATAATAACAGCTTTCAATCGAGTATCAAAATGGCACCTTATGAGGCTTTGTACGGCCGTAAATGTCGTACACCATTGTATTGGACTGAGCTTAGTGAAAATAAGATACACTGTAACATCCCGAAATAGGGCCTAAACAGAGCAGTTGCTGCGAAACCACAAATTTGAGGTAGAAAATTTTATTTTATTATTATTTTGAGGTTCATGATATGATTGCATGATTGTGTGAAAATTTCGTGATGAAATTCTATGCATAAGGTACTTAAGTTGAGATTAGGGACTAAATCGAATAATTTGCAAAACTTTCATTCTAGAAGTTTTTAGTATGAAATAGCTTTGGAATATTAATGAGGAGGTCTTAAATAGCAATTTGACCAATTTCTAAGTCTATGGACAAAAAATTGGACATGGATGGAATTTTTGGAAAGTTTAGTAGTAAGGGCATTTTGGTCATTTAGTTATTAAAATGAATTAAAAACAAAATTAAAAGCCAATTTTTGTCCATCTTCTTTATTAGGATGAAATTTCAAGGGTTCTCCATAGCTAGGGTTTGTTTCAAGCTTTCAAACTCCATAGTAAGTGATTCGAAGCCCTGTTTTTAATGATCTTTACGTTTTTGGAGTCCCGATAACTTGTTTAAGCTTATTCTAGCAATAATTCAACCTAGGGTTCATATTTGGAAAAATACCCATAGGTGAAATTTGTGTATTTTGGTGTTTTATGATAGAATATGAGGTTTTAAATTATGTTAGACAACTTGTGCTACTCGGTTTTAAGTGAAAACAAGTAAAATGGCTTAATCTGTAAAAATTCCTAATAGTCATAAGTACATGTTAGAGTGTGAATTTGATGTTGTAATAGAAGGGAAAAATGATGAGCATGTCATAAAACATAAGAAAATAGGATGAAGTTTAATTTACGAGCCTTGGGGCAAAAGTGCAAATATGTGAAAGTTTAGGGGTAAAAATATAATTTTACCAAAGTTTGGGTCAAGGACTGTTTTAATAAATGTGAGTATTAAATAAGCTAATTTTTTTATTATAGATCAAGAAGAACAAAATCCAGAGTTAGACCGGGGAAAGAAAAAGATAGTGGACTAAATCGATATAGTTGATCGTATTTTGTTTCGAGGTAAGTTTGTGGTAAATAAATGCAATATTCTATTATTTTATGTTAATGTTGTTAATTTCCAGCATGTGTAAATTTATTTTATGAAATTATTCAAAGAAGACTCAAGCATGAATTGACAGAGAAGTAATTTCAGAAAGTCTCGGTTGAACCTTAGGAATGTGTAGGATACAAATGTCATGACATTAGGGTTCAAGGATACCATGTAAGACCATGCTAAGGTATGGCAATTGGTAAGGTTTCTAAGGCAAGGAAATCATGTAAGACCATGTCAAGAAATGGCATTGATAAGTGACTATAAGGCAAAGGTCCCATGTAAGACCATGCCAAGGCATGGCATTGGTGAGTTCATAAGGCAAGGATACCATGTAAGACCATGTCAAGACATGGCAATGGTAAGTTTCAAAAGGATACCACGTAAGACCATGACAAGTCATGGCAATGGTAAGGTACCCATGTATCCTTAGTATTCCAAGTAGTTCAACGGGAAAATTTAAAGAGAATATCAAGGTAAAGTAAGGTAAGGTAAGACGAGTTATACTAAAAAGGTAAGACGAGTTCATGCTAGAAGAGCAAAGGTAAGTACATAATGTTCATGTATGCTTGATAAGGAAAAAGGTAAGTAAAATGTATTAATAAATTTGATTAAATAAGTAAGTATTTAAGTAAGTGAGTAAGTGAAGAAGTTTAAAATATGTCTGTGACAATTAATGAAGTTGCATTATGTAGTATCATGCCAAGTAGTAAGATAGTTCTTATGAATGTTGTTATTTATTTGCATGCAAACTTACTAAGCTTAATGCTTACCCCCTTTATTTTCCTTCTTTTTATAGTTTTGTCAAGCTAACTCAGGGATCGTAAAGTACGTCAGAGGTCCGGGCACACTATCACAAGGATTATTTTGGTATAGTTAGACGTTTCATTTTGAGTATGGCATGTATAGCATCGTAGCCATTTTGTGTGTATGATCTTATGATATGGCTAATAAATGGTATGTAAATGCTTGATAATGATTAGCTATTGGAATGGCTAATCAAGGACATGTTTGGTGTTATGTATGCCTAAATGCTAGTTATTCCATGGAAATCATGAAAAAGGTGAAATTAGCACAAAACAGAATCAGACAGTAGCAGTGACGTGAATTTGAAAAATCACTAAAAATAGTAGAAATGGAATTAAATGATGAATAAGTTATGAAATCAAAGATTATTATGTATATTTTCAAATGGAAGAAACAAAATAGGTAAATGAGATATATTTTATGAGATATTTAAATTTTTTGTGAAACAGGGCCAGAGTGATTTCTAGATCCCCTATTTTGACTTTGGAAATTCACCAAAAATTGTACAAAGATAATTAGAAGTCATTCTTTACATGTACAGATTCCTTCTTGAGTCTATTTTTATGAGAAATAAAATTCATAGTAATTGGAACTCTGTATAGGGAGATATTTGATTCGTAATACATAGAGGTTAGAGTAGTCTAACCCTGAAACAGGGGAGACTTTAACTAATAAACTATACTAGTTGGCCCGACCAAAAATTCTAAAAAAAATTAGTTGATAGATATATGAGTCTAGTTTCATGGAAAATTTACAAAATTGGATTTCGAGTTTTGTAACTCGAGATATGAATTTTTAAGCGACTATGACGCAGATTGCTAGCTTCTCTAGAAGTTTTAAAAATAAATTGTTTGAGCTGTTTAAGTAATGAATTAAGTCCGTTAACACCTCGTGTTCGAATCCGGCAACGGTCTCGAGTACGGGGCGTTACATACACGGGGTTGACTTGATCAGAGAAACTGAACAAAAGGTGAAAGTGATTCGTGAAAGTCTAAAAGCAGCATCAGACTGTCAGAAATCGTATGCGGAATGAAAACGTAAAGATATAGAGTTTCAAATCGGAGATAAAGTCTTTTTAAAAGTCTCACCATGGAAAAAGATACTCAGATTTGGTCGCAAAGGCAAATTGAGTCCGAGGTTTATTGGGCCGTATAAGGTAATAGAACGCATCGGACTAGTTTCTTATAGATTATTGTTACCATCCGAGCTAGAAAAGACCCACAATGTACTCCATGTTTTGATGCTTCATAGATATCAATCTAATCGTTCACATATGATTAGTCCGTCTGAGATTGAGATTAAGCCCGATATGACGTACGAAGAAGACCCGATTCGCATTTTGGCTCGTGAAATGAAAGAGTTACGAAATAAGAAAATTCTGTTGGTTAAAGTACTATGGCATAAACACGGAGTTGAGGAAGCAACGTGGGAGCCAGAAATTGTAATGAGGGAATGTTATCCAAACCTATTCACCGGTAAGATTTTCGGGGACGAAAATCCCTAAAGAGGGAGAGTTGTAACGGCCCGATTTAGACCCTAATCAAAAGGGTAGTTTCGGGACCACGAATTCGAATCAAAAAAATATTTAAAAATTATTTTCTGTGTTTATTATGTGTGAATTAATATCTGTGAAATTTTCATAATTTAATTTTAACGTTTGCGTGTCCGATTAAATAAAAGGACTTAATCGTGTAAAAGGAAAAGTTGATGGCTAAATGTGAAAGTGCTAATTTGTTGTTTTCTTTATTAGTAGACGCATTTATAATGCAAATAAACCATTGGTTTTATAGGTGGACGGTAATGGGCATGTTATATATGTTTTCGAATTAACTTTGTTAAGGTTATAATGGTAAAATATATAATAATATGCATATAATAAAACATAAATAAACAAGCCATAGTTTATATTTTTCTTCCATGACCAAATAGCTAAATAAGAAAGAAAAGAATAAGATTTCAAAGGTTCAGCCACCTTCCAAGCTTGATTCAAGGTTCGATTTTACTCGGTTTTTGATAATTTCTACGTTTTTGCTTCGAGTACTACAAACCCATTCTTGAATTTTTTATTTTGATGAATATTTTGAGTTGTGCCATTGTTGAGAGCTTGTGATTTTTGTTGTTTGATGGTGAAATATGAAAGATATGTTTTAGATTAACATGTTTTGTATTAGAGTTTTTTGATGATTTTGAGTAATTAGGACTAAATTGCAACAATAATAAGTTGAGGGACTAAAATGTGAAATAAATGAAATATATGGATTTGTTTGAAAGTGGGTAAAATTCGGCTTATCATGGGTATGCTGAAATTTTCTGTATTTTGTGTTTTGTGCAATAGGGACTAAATTGTAAAAATTGTAAATGTTAGGGGTAAAATGGTAATTTGCCCATTTATGTGTTTTTGGACTAAATTGAATGAAAAAATGTTTGAATGAGCTTAATTTGAATTTGTTTAGATCAAGAACCAAAGAAATCAGATTTGGATCGGGAAAAAACGAAAGTTGTCGAATAGCCGCTCCGTTCCGTTTTACATCGTCTGAGGTAAGTTTATAAGTAAATAGACGTGTTTAATGGTAGTCAAATGTTAAATATATATGTTGTTATGAAATGTTAGAATTTATATTGCTTATGACTAAATATGAAAAAGCTTGATTACTACATTTCTGAATTCATTTCGACCGAGTTACGTTGTCTGAGAGTCCCGTATGAACCTTAGGAATAGTTAGGATACATATGTCATGACATAGGATTCCGATATATGTGTGTGACTAAGACCATGGCATCAATATGTGATTCCGATATGTGTTTACGAGTAAGACCCTATCGGGGACAGCGGCATCAATATGTGACTACATGTAAGACCACGTCTGGGGCATTGCCATTGTACGATTTGTGTGATTACCCAAGTGTCCTATCTAATTCTAAATGGTTTATCAGGCAAAGATACGTTATGTTCGAACATGTAAAACAGGTCAGATGGCCAGGTACGAATTGGTTTGTTGGTTACTTAAAATGTGGTAAGTGAATAATTTAGTACTTACTACAAACTGTGTGTAACGCAATTGAAAATTATATGTGAGTTAGATAAGTATATTTGTCCATGTGAGTAATAATGGAATGAGTTTAAGTTAATAGCATGTATGGTTATATGTATTCGGTTACAAGTCTAATTTATGTGTATGAAATTATTTTGTAATATATGAGCTTGTGCATTTATATGTATGTGAACTAGGTTAATAATGGCCTTTTAGCTTTGGAATTTTAATGATAATAAGTTCACTTGGCTAGGTGAGCATTCGGTCAAAGTGACTTTTATGAATGAATATTTAATTGTATCACATGAAATTTATATGATTGGATCTATATTTATATTGATAAAATACTTTGGTTTAATTAATTAAATTGATGTTATTATTAGGTTACTCTTTTGCTTATGACTTACTAAGGTTTGATAGCTTACTCGGTGTGTTATGTTTACTCTGTTTTATAGATTTTGGAGTTAAGCTACAAGCTCGTGGACTGTCAGCCAAGTTCATCACACTATCTACTGTTTTGGTACCTTATAAGCTAAACGTAAATTATGGCATGTATAGACTGGCTTCAGGGTTAGTTATTTTGAAAATGTTTGTATATTAGCCATGCGAAAATGGCTTAATTACCTTGCTTGGTTTTGGTTTCAGTTTAGTTATGGTTTAAGTCTATTTTGGTCAAAATGTTGTATGCTATGGATAATTATAAATTGTGCTATGTGATTGTATATTAATTTTGGTTCATGACCTTGTATGTGGTATGGTAGAATCGGTCATAAGTATGTTAAATTAGTTTGGATGTGTTTATATTAAGATAAAGTATGCATAGGTGCATTAGTTAATTATGCTTAGGCTTGGTCATATGTGTGCTTGATTATAATGTTTAGTGAGCTTGGTTTTGATAATTCGGTTTTGCTTAATTGTAGGTTAAATTCATTTTAGTTAAAGTAATAAAGTATTATGAATATATGGTGTTTGTCGTAGGTGTTTCATGCATTGAAAATGGCTTAATTATTATGCTTGAGTTTGGTTATGATTAAATTATGGGTTAAACTCATTTTGATTTTCATGCTACGTGCTATGGATGAGAGGCAAATATAATATGTGTTTGAATATTGAAATTGATTAGTGACCTTGGAAATGGTATGAATGTATTGTCTTTTATAAGTATATATATATATGGATTATTTGGATAATTTGAATGTGGTTCAATCTAAGTTTAGATATTTATGTGAAGTTGAACTTGAATAATTAAATTTAGTTATTAAATATATTCGGTCATATGCTAAAAATAAGATAAGGTAGTTACTTAACTGGTAATGTGGTTCTTGAATATATTAATATGCCTTGGGTTATAATGTGGTAAAGATATATGCTGGTACAAAATCTATTGAATATATATATTGGTATTGATCATATGTATTGGTTATTAAATAATAATGGATGTGTATTATGTTATATCACCTAACGCTTTAGCAAATTAAAATATATGTCATTTATATGAGATGTATTTGGCATATGATTAATGAGTGAAGAAAAAAGAATATGTTTGACTATGTGGCTTGTTAGTTAATCGAAATGAATAAATATGAATAAGAAAGTTTCAGTTCCTAATGGTATATTATTGGTCAGTTTTAGTTAGTTATTTGAGTTGATATATATATAATTATTTGTAACGGAATGTACCTTTTGTGTGTAAGTAAATGATGTGTGGTTGCTTGTATAAGAATGTGCATGACTTTTTTTAAAAAATAAATTTAATATTTAGCAGTGAAGTTATTAATGTATTATATGTTCTGTATATGTATAAATTATTTTGACACATTTTGAATTATGTTTATTTGAGTTGTGTTGTGAATAACATAATTAATTTACACTTAATATTTGATTAAATTGTAAGCTATGATGCGATTAAAATTCTGATTTGTAAAATATATATAGTGCTTGTTTATATGAACTGTAAATTGTACAGTAATGCCTCTTAAACCTAATCCGGCGACGGACATGGGCTGAGGGTGTTACATTATTTCTTTAGTTTACTTAGTTTAAAATCTTAGTTTTTAAGTCCCCTCTTCAACAAAATATTTTTCTTCACCAAAGTGTTTTAAATAGCATTCATAAAAAATTCCTTTTGCAGTCCCTGTGGGTACGATAACTTGACATTTACTTGTCACTTTATTACTTGTTGCGATTGTGTACCCTTGCACATTTCCGTCGTTCCACATGTAAATAATTAACAACATTAACCATGCAATACTATATACATAACACAATAATATTTATCACAATGTCATCAAGTATCATAGGTACATTTTAAGTCATGCCATTTACATAATGTACAATAAAACTCATGACCATAATTCATGCATTCACTACTTTAGAGGTCTCATCGATTCATAATCTTAATGTTTATGAGCTTTGTGTACAGACCTGAACTCTTTCAACATGATCATACCTTGTCATCTCTTTGACATAATTGTTGGATTATCCGTTGAATCACTTGGAATACTAAAGGATACTCGGGAACCCTCATACACATGGTTGGATTCCAATGCCATATCCTGGATATGGTCTTACATAGGATTACATATCAATGCCAATGCCATGTCCCAGACATGGTCTTATCTGGGATCACATATCAATGCAGATAACCCAGCTATGGTCTTACACGAAATTACATATCGATGCCTAAGCATGGTCTTCCATGGGATCGTACAAAACCCTAATGTCATGACATTTGTATCCTAACTATTCTTAAGGTTCAACCAAGATTTTGAGGTATCAAACTCATCAAATCTTCATCGAGTCGTCATTAATTAAATCCATAAAGAAAACTATACAATTCATGCAATATTAAAGCATTAAAGACATAATAATGTAACGTTACATTATTTACACACAAACTTACCTCGGTACCCAAAATATGGTACTATTCGATTTAGTCCACAACCTTGTTCTTTCCTTGGTTTAGGTCCGGACTTCGTTTTTTCTTGATCTATAATAGCAAATTTCACTTATTTAATTACCACATTGTTCAAAATAGTCTATAAATCATACTTTTGCAAAATTACAACTTTACCCCTAAACTTTCACATAATTACAAATTAGCCCGTAGGCTCGTAAAATGAAATGTGTTCATTTTCTTTGTTACACAAGCCTAGCGGAACTTATAACATGCTCATAGTAGCCCACATTTCTCATTAAAGCATACATCTTACTAATCATTTTGCATCTTTTACATATAGGTCCTTTCCATGCATTTCCATAAAAAATCACTTAGTAAAAGATGTTAAACACAAATCAAACTCTAATATTCCTCAATTGAACATCAAAATACATGCATGCCACACATGGGTCAAATTTCAAACATGAATCCTACTTCAAAATATGGCTAGAAATAGGAAAATCGGGTTACAGGGGCTTTAAAAATGTAAAGAGCATTAAAAACGGGGCTAGGATGCACTTACTATTGAGCTTGAAACTTGAACAAAACCCTAGCTATAGCTCCTGGAGATTTTCGGCCAACGTGGGAGAAGATGGACACATTTTTTTACTTATTTTCCCTTTTATTCTTTTATTAACCAAATGACAAAAATGCCCTTAAGGTATTTCTTTCAAAATTTTCCTATTCATGCCCATTTTTGCCCATAAAAATAGAAATTGGGCAAATTGCTATCTAAGGACCTCTAATTAATAATCCATGGCAATTTTATGCTTAAAGCTTCTAGAACTCACATTTTGCAACTTTTACAATTTAGCCCTAAATGATAAATTGGACACTTTATCAATAGAATTTCTTTATGAAACATTCACAAAAGCATGCAATCATATCATAGACCTCATAAGAATCATAAAATAATTATTTCAACTTTAGATTTGTGGTCTCGAAACCACTATTTTGACTAGGTCCTAATTTGGGATGTTACAACACGCCCGTGTGGGAAGGTCGTGTCGCTATACATGCCCGTGTCTTGACCCGGTGTAACTCTCTGACTTGTAACCCATGAACAAATTGAGGTCACACAGCCAAGTCACATGCCTGTGTGCTAAGCTGTGTGGAAAATGAATTTTCATAAACTAGGTGCAAACTTCACACAGCCAGGGCACACGCCTGTGCTTGAGGCCGTGTCATCCACATGGCTGAGACACACACCCGTGTCTCTGCCTGTGTGCTCAATTCTGAGCATTCTGTTTCTCAAAATTAAGGTGCAGGGGACATACATCCAAAAAACATGCCCATGGGGTAGACCGTATGTCACACACGGCCTAGACACACGCCCGTGTGTCTACCCGTGTGGATAGAATAAAGGCTATTTACCAAGCCGTTTGCCACCTTTATTAGCACAAACACTTATACCAGTTCAATAGCACAAATCCATGGCACACTTAGGCAACCAAACATCTATAATCATGGCTAATGCATATCAATGTAATACCATAATCTAACATGTACATGACATTTAACAGTCTAAATCAAACATATCACTTTCATATTTTCAAAACACCACTAAGACTAATACCAACTCGTATGCACTCATTAAGATGATATAGCATATAATAAACCAACCCATCCAGTTCACAACAAGGCATTAAACCACAATCAACAAGTAACAAATCATTATAAACCACATCACTAAAAGCATTAGCACATACATGCATATAAATAGACTTACAACCATGTTAACCAAGATGAGCCAATTTACATGGCCAATTTTCGCAACAAGCCTTTGACATTTACAAGCCAATTCATTTGGCTAAAATCATAATCACACATATAACAAAATAACCAAGTCCTTATACATGACATACTTTCAAAATACTAAGATCATCAATACCCAAAATGAAAGTTTGATAGTGTGATTCGAATCTCCGACAATCTCCGATCTGAGCTAGCTTGGCGACACTATAAAAACATGGAAAAATAAATGGAGTAAGCTATATAGCTTAGTAAGCTTGTATGCAAGAAATAAGCAACCTTACCGTGCATATAACATTTAAATATTATAACATAGTTAAATGTAAATTTTCCTTAGTCTCATGATCATAATTCATTCCATCACCAAACTTACCTCATTTTCATCGTTTTGAGCATTTAATAAACATGAGCTTTACGTACATACCTGAACCATCTTGAAATGAACTTACACATATTCTCATCTTTGACATACCTGTGAACCACTCAAAATAAAAATGTCGGATACTCGGGAAATTTGCACACTAAGTGCCACTTACGTAACCAATGCTACCTCAATCTCATATCACATAATCGCTCGCTCTCGAGCTATCGATGGGCCTACTCACACAAGCTGTCAAGTATCCGCAACATATGCTGGTATACTCAGCCACTGGTAGGACGTACAAGACCAGCACCCAGATCACATAATCACATAACACATAATGACTCTACTGACATGTCACTTGTATCCTAATCTATTCCTAGGGTTCAACGGGACTTCTCACTTGTTGAATTGTTATCGAACTCGTTCGTAGAATTATACTCATTCACATAATCAAACATACAATTCATGCAATATTATAGCATTTAAGTACAATTATTCTAAAGCTTATTTTTAACATGCGAACTTACCTTGGTACAAAATGGCTAATTACCATTTAAGGGCCTCTAGTCTAAAATTTCATAGCAATTAGACACCTCTAGATTCTAGAACACATATTTTGCACCTATTGCAATTTAGCCCAATTAGTCTAATTGGACACTTTATCGATAAAATTTCTTAACGAAGTTTTCACTCGATCATTCAATCATACTGTAAACCTTAAAGAAATAATAAAAATAAATATTTCTACTTCAAATTTTTGGTCCTGAAACCACTGCTCTGATTTGACCCAAAAACGGGCTGTTACATCGAAAATTGGGCTTGTCTCCTCCTTGTTGGACAGTTTCCCAATCTAATAATTAATCAGACATTTCCATCTTTTAGCACATCTTTTACTAGGTCAAATTAGCACCTTTATGACCTAGTTTTGCACGGTTTTGCGTCCAAATGAAGTGGATGTGTCCATGTCCATGCATCATTTATGTTAATCACATCTTCTATGGTCCTTTTGCATAATGAAAATTCACATATTAGTATTTAACATGAAATTAACATAAATTATGTATCGAAATCATGTAATTAAGCATAATTTCACATTATAAATTCATGTCCAATATTAATAACCAGGTAAAATTCACTTATTTTAATAACAATTACTCAAGATTAACATATTTATTAAGTTAAAAGGTCATAAAATATATAGAAAAATCCTATATAATTTCGAGTTTACACACCCCAAGCTTAGACCATTGTTCATTCTGAGAAATGTTCATGCACAACACAACTTTTGCTAAGGCAATTTCCCAAAATGATAAAGCAGCATCAATCTTCATACATAATCATGTATCGTTAAAATCATGCTCAAAAATACTTTTTATTGATAAGTAGCTCAAATGCAAATATTATTTCCAAACTTTATACAAAGTACATCATAATGTTAACATGAGTCATAGTATGCATGCATTTCCAAATCATATATAATATTTACCAATCAATATGTTTTCCTTATCGACTAAATAGAGAAATCACAAGGTTTAATTAGTGGCCTTCATATATTGAACTTAGCAATTCCTCTCCCCTAATGTAGTCAGTATAATCATCAAATCAATAGGTCTTTATTAGGTTGTAATGGGGCCAGGCTAAAGGTAGGGATAAACAGAAGTAAATTTTTAGGTTTAATTATCTTAACCCTAACTTTGTCTTAGATCCTTTTTACGTCGTAATCTTCGTACAATTAGGTCTTTGGAACACCCCCAAACTTATTTCGAACTCATGCTCAACCTTTACTTTTTAGATTTTGAGCAATTTTTTCTTTGCTTTTTATTCTTCTGAGCAACCTTACCTTTGTTCTTTCATCATTTTTTTTTTGAATCATGTGAAAAGCATGTACATCTTTTGTATTTTTCCTCAAACTTTGATCACCAAGACATATTTAGTTAAGATAGGTGCATAAAATAGGATAAAATTAAAAAGATGGTAATACGGCTTATGATGTAGGTAATTTGCAATAAACAGGCCATTAAGCTCAAAAATTAAGTTTCAAGGGTTAATTTAATAAGGTCGGCTTGAAAGGCTCAAACGATCCAAAGAAAGTGTGCCATACCATATTAGATTCTTATACCTGCTAGAATTTTGCCTAAAAATAGTTACTAAGTCAATTCTAAAGACTAAAACCTTCATGCCCATCTATTTCTAAAGAAGTCAAATTTTCATGGCAAATACTACATAAGTCTAAAGAACATACAAGCATTCCATCACTCAAATAACATAAAAATAACTTAGATAAAATAAAAAATCATGCTTGTATTTGAACACACTTATGAACAAAAATTCTCTCTGAACATTCATTTATCTCAGCATAGGTAAGTGAAAATATTGAAACACACTTTAAAATTCATGTGAAATGCCTTACCCCCCCTCCATTAAAAAAAAACAATTTCTCATTGCGAAAACAAAGTAGTGAATGAAAGCTGAACACCAAGTAGGGTTGTAAGAAAAGAGAGGTGAGTCATAAGGACTGTTTAAGTACCAATTCTTTCTCAACAATCCAATCCTAGACATGTTCATTCCCATCACCGTATCACTTCGCTTGTCCTATTAAAGAGGCATAAAGCTTATTTTATTCATGCTTGCTATTTTATTATACGAAAATTGAAAAAATTCTAACTACGAAATAAAAATAAACACATAAAAAGAAATAAGAATAAAGATAAGAAATTCCCCCATTTTATTTATTTACCTTATCCATCTTGTCTTCTTCCTTTGATGTTTCATCTTCGCTTGCATTCTTATCTTCCTTCCATAACTCGAATTTATAATTTGGGAACTTAGGAACAAATATATTTTTAAAAGTATTTCTTATTGAATAATTTCTAATCTTCTCATATTTCCAATAAGCCTGTTGTTGGTTATGCATAAATTTTATCATATCCATTAGAATTGACAATTCCAATTTCTTAACAGTATTTGAAAAAGTGGGCGTAGGAATAGTCAACTCTGAATTAACACTTCGTTCAACTGGCTCATCAACACCCGACTCCTCTCTTGGTTTAGAAACTTCTGGTTCCTTTATCTATTTTGAATTGTTCGATTCTTTCTTAAATTCTGGTTCTTTTGTCTCGTCAGCTTAGCTTTTGATTTGAATTTGTTCAGTGACTCATCAGTTTCTGGTTTTGTTGGTTCACTCGGTTCAGTTGGGTTTAGTTCATGGACATTCGCCACTAACCTTTCAAGATCGTGGGCTGTGATGCAACCTTGAACATACGGGCCCTTCAAGTTTGCTTTTGTTTTAACTTTGGCCTTTAAGCAAAGTGAAGTTATCAATTACGGATAGTAAGCACTTCTAGTCTTCATTCTAACATAATCATGGGTCTCCTTGAGAATGATCTTCCCAACTTTGATAGACCTTTCTATCATAATTGAATACAACAAAAGTATTCACTCCATTAAGACGGTGGAACTGTGTGAGATAGGCATGAAACTATATCAAACAAAGTAGAACCATACCTTAGCTAACGGTTTTAGATATTCCCTTCGACAAGAATGACTACCATACTTTTTTATAATCCATTGAGATCCCAGATTTGTCACAACATTAAGCACTTGTTGAAGAAAATCCCAATTTATATTTGTCATTATGGCAAAGGCACAATCATCTTATCATTATTTCCAAGTTGAAACCTTTACAAAGTGAGATCCTTCATCGCTACTTTTCAAGCAACCACTTAAGTCACCTATTTACAAAGTGAGATCCTTCATATCTAATTATAGCTCTAGGAGTGCTAAACCATGTAAATATTTACTTATGTAGGAATCACATAACTACCTTAGCATCTTTTGTTAGATACACCTCGGCTTCTACCCACTTGGATACATAATCCACAACTACCAAAATATACTTATTACCATACGAAGAAGGAAATAGGCCTAGAAAATCAATGCCCTATATGTCGAATAGTTTTACATCTAAAATATTTGTCAATGACATCCCGTTCCTCCTTGATATGTTTCCAGTTCTTTGGCATCTATCACAATTTTTTACATATGCATATGCAACCTTAAATACTGTAGGCCAAAAGAATCCTACTTGAAAAGTCCTTGCTTCAATGTGAGAACCACCAAAGTGTCCCCTACTCGGATATAAATGGCAGTGGTACAAAATCTCGCGAATCTTACTTTCAGCTAGCACTTTCTGATTATGTTATACGCATATTGTTTAAACAAAAATGGGTCCTCCCAGAAATAATTCTGACTATCATGAAGGAATTTCTTCATTTGTTGGTATGTCATTTCTTAAGGAATTATTCCACATGCTAAATAATTGGCAAAGTTAACAAACCAAGGTGTTTCATAAATTCGACTTACCTTGAAGAAGTGAAGAAGTTACCTCATTTTTTTCCAACCTCGATAGATGATCAACTACTTGATTTTTGACACCTTTTCTATCTTGGATCTCAAGGTCAAATTCTTGGAGTAAAAGTATCCAATGAATTAGCCTTAGTTTAGCATACTTCTTTGTGAGTAAATACTTAATAGTCGCATGATTGGTAAACACTGTAACTTTGGTACCTATAACGTATGAACGGAACTTGTTAAAAGAAAAAAACTATAGGAAAGGGTTATTTCTCAGCTATTGTATAATTAAGTTGGGCTCCTGTCAAAGTTCTACTTGCATAATAGATAGGATGAAAGACTTTGCTCCTTCTTTGACCCATCACAGCTCCAACAGTGAAATTACTTGCATCACACATCAACTCAAAAGGTCAGTTCCAATCAGGTGTAACAATTATTAGGTTTGAGATTAACTGGCTTTTTAATTCTTCAAAAGCTTCTAAACACGTTTTGTTAAAATAAAAAACAATATCTTTTTCTAAAAGCATATACAGAGGTTTAGAAATTTTTGCAAAATCTTTGATAAATCTATGATAAAAACCGGCATGGCCTAAGAAACTTCTAACTCCTTTCACACTAATTGGAAGTGGTAATCTTTCAATTACATCCACCTTTGCTTTATCCACTTCAATTCTATTCTTGGAAATTTTATGTCCTAAGACAATTCCCTCATTAACCATAAAATGACATTTCTTGCAGTTAAGGACCAGGTTTGTCTCATCGCATCTTTTTAGTATCTTACTCAAACAAACATCATAAGTGTTAGCAAAAATAGAAAAATCACCCATGAAAACCTCAACATAATTTTCAATCATATTAGTGAAAATTGCCATCATACACCGCTGAAATGTTCCAGGTGCATTTCATAAGTCGAAAGGCGTTAGCCTAAAAGTAGATGTACTCTATAGGCAAGTAAAAGTAGTTTTATGTTGGTATTCTAGGGCTACAACTATTTGGTTGTATCCCTAATATCCATCTAAAAAGCTGTAAAATTCATTACCTACCAGTCGATATAACATCTGATCTATAAATAACAATGGAAAATGATCTTTACAGTGGCTTTGTTCAACTTTCTGTAGTCAATATAGATTCACCAACTCGTGAAGCTCTTGTCGAGATTAACTAATTACGTTCATTCTTGACAATCGTGATTCCAACTTTCTTTGGTACATATTGTACCGGACTTACCCAAAAACTATTTGAGATGGGGTAGATAATTCCTGAATCTAACCATTTTGATCACTTCATTCCGTACTACCTCTTTCATGATAGGATTAAGTCTCCTGTGCCCATCAATTCTACCTCACTCATCTTCCTCTAAAATAATCTTATGCATGCAGAAGGAAGGTTTATACCTCGAATGCCAGCTATAGTCCAACCAACTGCCTTTTTAAATTTCTTTAAAACAGTAATCAATTGCTCCTCTTGATGTTCTATCAATTTTGCTGAAACAATCACAGGCAAAGTAGAACAATTACCTAAATAAACATATTTTAAATGGGATGGAAGTACGTTTAGTTCAAGCTTAGGCGGTTCCTCGATTAACAACTTGGATTATGTAAATTCCCGAACATCCAACTCTAGCAGTTTGAACTGCAGTGATTGAACATAACTCCTCAAATTGGCTTCCATCAAAGCCATGTTTTCATTACCTTTTTTGTCTCCCAATGATTCAGACCCTAAAGTGTTCTCCAACGGGTCTTCATTAAAATTGTGTTCCATAGAAACTAAGGTTTCTATTTGCTCCATTACTGAACATTTCTCCATCAGATTGAGAAATTTCATGGCCCCCAGAACGTTAAATGTTACCTAGTCATCTTGAGCTCTCATTATGAGTTCTCCTATTTGCACATCTATCAACGTTCTTCGCATAGCTAGGAAAGGTCTCCCTAGGATGATCGAAACTTCCTTATCCGCTTCAAAGTCTAACACAATAAAGTCAGCAGGAAAAATAAACTTATCAACTCTTACCAAAACATCCTCGACTTTCATAAAATCAATTCTTCAAACACCACCTACTTATGCATTCTCTGTCTTCCTTACTCCTAGGCACACCATTAAGAAGATGGATTCTAAGACTCGAAGGATGTGGTTGGCTTGTAAAGATAAAGATCAATGATGGGTTATGCTTGCAAGAGATAAAGTTTGCCTCCCAAAAGGGATGGGAGGGCTTGGGTTTAGAGACATTTGAATGTTTAATATAACTTTCCTTGGCAATAGGTCTGGAGGTTGCTCTCCAAATATTTCCCCAATGGTAACCTGTTTCACCCCAGAAAGTTGGATAAGCCATCGTACACTTGGAGTAGCATAGCTACTACTGCTAGCACTCTCGAGAAAGGCTTTAGGTGGTAGGTGGGTGAAAGAAATAGTTTGGATATTTTTTATGACAATTACGGGTTTTGAGGGTTTTAATGGGGATTCTATTAACAGTAGTGCCTCGTACATTTATGAGAGAAAAGTGCATGAGCTATGGACTAACGATCGAATGAGTTAGAACAAAAATAGAGTTAGTGAAATTTATGGCAATTGCATGGGGGACCATATATGTAACCTGCCTATCATTTCAAATGACTTGAAGGATTGTCAAGTTTGGTTCTAGAATTATCTTGGCTATTACACGTCAAAATCGGCATATGTGTGGCTTTTTCTTTAGCAGGTGGGTTTGGGTCCTCATCGTCTCTTTTGGAAGGCAATTCCAAAGCTAAAAACCCTTCTAAAAATCAGGGTGTTTGCGTGGAGACTGGGTCATGAAATTCTGCCAACAAATGCAAAGATAGCTTCTATTTGACAGAACATGAACAAGGAGTGTCATTCATTGCAGGGCTAGTACTGAAACTTTAATTCATGCCCTTAAATATTGTCTCATGACCCTTGCCATTCTCACATGTGGTGGCCTGGATGGTAGGCTCATTAGCAATAACTATGAGCATTGTATTGACAGGATTGAGGAATCCATACTGTTGGTGGACAAGAAGGTTATTGTTGACTCCATCACAATATTGTGGAATAGTTGAGAAACAGGAACAATTTCATCTATAGTTTTCACCTTCCCCCAAAAAGTGGGAGAAGCCATTAAAAGGTACTGTAAAATTCAACTTTGATACTGTTGTGTCAAACACAATAGATGGTTATGGGATTATTGTTCGTGACTCTGAGGGTTTCATTATTGGAGGGAGCTTTGGTTTCAAGAAAGAGGAAATGGCGAGTGGCTGGGCCAAAATCTATGCTTTCGAAGAAAGTCTCAAATTAGTTGGAATGTTAAATATTACAAAAAGCTACCTTCGAAATAGATTCTACTACTCTCATAAATAGAATAAAGAACCATAAGGACAATATCATTCTCATGGGTTACCGCATAAATGAGTGCTTTCGAAATATGGATAGGCTTCATAATTTTGATGTTAAGTGGGCAAATCATACTTGTAATAAGGTGGCCAATTTTTTGAGTAAATATGCCATCTCTAATGAGAGCACTCTATTTTTGGTATGGATTACCCTACGATAATTGTAACACCCCAAACCTGGCCCAAACGTTATGGCCAAATATGGCGTGTCACATTGAAGTGTTTTAGCAAAACTGTGTTTTCATTGAAAACTCTTCTTAAACAAAAGAAACCTTAGTTAACTTAGAAAAACACACCTTTCAGTTACGAAAGCCTTGTTTAAATCATTTGATTTAAGAAAACTTATCGTTTAAAAATTGAGTTGCGGAAGAGTAGAAAACATACTATAATTTAGGAAATCCATGTTCAACTTCTCGTAATTACAATGAAAATAGTAATAATAATTCAAGTAACCATAGCATAATGAAAACCTTATTACAATCTGATCTGAAGCATACTTAATAAAATAAAACTTCTAAGCTTAAAAAAACAAGTCCAATTTTTGTCTTGCTAGCTGGCCACCCAGAGTCCCTCCAAACATCGAACCGTCTACTCAACATCACCTGAAAATAAAATAGAAGAGGGGGTGAGTTTTCGTAAACTCAGTGTGCACAACCCTCGACGAAAAACAAGCATTAAAAAATCATCATACATCAAACATGCAAGGCAATCCCATCAAAATTATCCATCTGCTACACACTAGCTCTGTAACACCCCGAAACCGTGGCCATCACCGGGGTCGAATACGAGGTGTTATCGGGCTTAATTCATCATTTATACAGCTCAAACAATTTATTTTAAAACTCCCAGACAAGCTGTCAATCTGCGTTATAGTCACTTAAAAATTCGTATCTTGAGTTCCGAAACTCGAAATCAAATTTTGTAAATTTTTCCTGAAACTAGACTCATATATATATCTAATAAAAGTTTTTTTAGAATTTTTGGTTGGGCCAATTAGTACAGTTTATTTGTTAAAGTCTCCCCTGTTTCAGGGTTCGACTACTCTGACCTCTGAGCATTACGACTTAGATATCTCCTTACACAGGGCTTCAATGCCTATGCCGCTTGTCTCTAATGAATCTAGACTCAATAATTAATCTTCAAATATAAAGGATGACTTCTAATTATCTCTAAAAAATTTATGGTGAATTTCCAAAGTCAGAACTGGGGATCCAGAAATCGCTCTGGCCCTGTTTCACAAAAATTTAAACATCTCATAAAATATAGCTCATATGGTCGTTTCGTTTCTTCCATATGAAAATAGACTCATCCAGATTTAATTACATAATTTATTCATTATTTAATTCCATTTCTACTATTTTTAGTGATTTTTCAATTTCACATCACTACTGCTGTCTGCATCTATTATTAGAGTAAATTTTACCTATTAGAGTAATTTAACATACATATCACCAAGTATGATCATGACTAGCCATACCAAAGGCTAATCATTACCAAGAATTTCCTTACTACTCAATAACCATGTCATGAGTGTAACACCGTAAATGATTAACCATGACAAACGGCATAATAATCAAATAGACTTTAACTATTACTTATAACTAAGTATCATAAGACCAAATCCAACTTAACATTTATGCCATTTCGCATGGCTAAAAGTATACATACCAAAGTTCAAACAAAACATAATAGCCTATACATGCCGAAATGTTCTCTTAGACCAACTAAGAAGAAGATACCAAAAAGTTGCAAGCTGGTGTGATGACTTCGACGATGGTCCCGAGCACACAAAAATGGATCAAAGGAACCTAAATAAGTGAAAAATAAACACACCAAATGAGTATATAACTCAGTAAGTCATAAGCATTACACTGCCGTCCATTTATAAAGTATCATAAAAGAAAATAAATAATGCAAGATTAGGTACTCCATCCATACCGACTATGCTATAATTTCGCGCACATTTATCATTACATGCTCTCAACTAGCCAAGCCTCCATTGACATCTCGTATGATATTCGATATGATATTTGATGCATTTCCACACATCATTTTATTTTCGTTTAGATTATACTAATAATAGCATTTCATCTATTCCACAATAATCTTATGTTCCTAACTTCAAATATAATCACCACATAGGTTCAAGACTTACCAAGCTCAGTTCCAAATATAAACATAACGTCTATTCCTCATGAACTCAAAGTATCTACTCATTCCGCTGTCCATGATCTACTCGATAAAGTCGCACACTTAACGTTAATAATTATTCGAAAATATATAGTAAGTCCGCACACTTAGTGCTTAATAATCAAACTCGCACACTTAGTGCTATGCAATTAAACTCGCACACTTAGTGCCAATCTCATTATCGTAAATGTTTATACCCGCACACTTAGTGCCGAAATCAACAACTCAATACACCTCACTTCTTTTTACACTCGATAATTTTGTCACTACATGCATTTATATATCATTCCATTCGGCATAAGTACATAGGTATTATGATTATTTAAATCAATACAAAATATATGCTTAATAACTTACCTTGTGTTGGGTAAAACGGTTCCAACTCGGCTACTCGATGTTCTTTCCTTTGCCTTTGCTTGATTCTCCTCCTTTAACTTCTTGAGCTTAATCAACCCCTTTTGAGTTGGCCGAATGTCTAGAGCATTTCTTCCTTCCTTCTCCTAACTCACGGCAATTGCAAAATAAAAAAGAAAGAAGATGAATACTCCCTCTTCCTTCCTTATTTTATTCATCTTTTCTTTTTAATTCCTTTCTTTAATTTTTTTTAATTGTTAACTAATAAAAGAATTGCATTGAAATTCAACCTAGTGGATGGGGCATCATGGCTTCGCCGGCCACTACTTGGGTTTTTGGGCAATTTGACATGCAAACCCAAGTTTCCTCACTTTGTTATTATTTGATCCTTACATATTCCCCTATCATATTTTCTTAAGTTCTCAACTAAGTCAATCACATGAAATTCACATTCATAAGTCTAAATTAAAACATCAAATTTTCACACATGCACTAATACACATAGA
Source organism: Gossypium hirsutum (assembly GCF_007990345.1). Taxonomy (NCBI): domain Eukaryota; kingdom Viridiplantae; phylum Streptophyta; class Magnoliopsida; order Malvales; family Malvaceae; genus Gossypium; species Gossypium hirsutum. The sequence continues at coordinate 72,260,724 of NC_053431.1, forward strand.
GGATATGCAACCAAATTTTAAATAAAATTTGGGACTCGGTCTTGTGGCCCCGAAACCACATTCCGACTAGGGTCGAATTAGGATTGTCACAAGCTCCGTCCCCCGACAGATCATGTGGGGATATAAATATCGACCCACCCAGCCCACACACCAATGGTAGCCTGGTTGCAGAACTACCTTCATTTACATATTGGGCTTTAAAAGCCGTCGGTGGATCCACGATTGTCAGGCAACCATAAGATCCTCATATACTTCCTCCATTCCATAGTTCCCACCCCATATGCAATCTAAGCAGAACATCATATGTATGCATGTCACATCCATAAAACTTACATTCAACACCTAGGGGTATTTTGGTCTTTTTTTCCCTTAAGGGCGTTTCGATAATTTTCCCTTAATTATGGCTTTCACTTACCTTGACCCATTAACAAGTCCCGCGAGCTAAGATGAATGAATACTATGCACTAGGTAGGATTCCAAGAAGAGGAGGTGAGTCATTAAGACCTCTTAAGTACTAAGCTCTCCCTAGACCCAATCTTAGACATGCATATACCCATTGCCACACCCTAACCTTATAACTCGTCCACGGTTGCAATTAATTAATTATTTAAGTTTTATGTCAATTAAACAGTTATCAGATACTAGGCCCATAAGCTCCTTACAAAGCCCAAACAAGTCTACATAGATGTATATGGGCCACTAGGCCCAATCTCATTCATATGGCCCATTAGGCCCAAATCACATTCGTATGGCCCATTAGGCCCAAATCACATTCATATGGCCCATTAGGCCCAAATCACATTCATATGGCCTATTAGGCCCAAATCACATTCATATTCATACTTTCATATAATTTCCATCACTTAACATCAGGTTGCCAATTTTGCCTATTATGGGCCCAACAACCCATTAGGGCCACTTAGCCCATTCTAGCCCTGTTGGCCAAAACACGGCCCAAGTTCATGGAATCGCCCATGAGGCCTCAGATAACCTATTGGTTTCCCCCTTATGAGTGTTCGTGCACTTGCAAGACCATCCTAGCCAAACTTTCGACTTTTCAACATTTTGGCTTTTCGGTATTTCGAGATTTGCCAATCTACTTTTGTGTGTGCAGTGTATGTACACACCGGGTAGGCAAGCGTGTTGCGATTTCCTTAGCCCAAACCTTGCGCGATAAGTATAACAACCCCTTCACTAACCACGATTAACTCCTAGATCTGCACCAATTGTAACTATTAAAACCAGAATAATAGGTAACTCGTATCCAACACAAGTCCCCTTACCTTACTATGGCTATTCGGCCAACCTTAGCCAATGGATGAGGAACACCGACCAAAACCGCAACACTTAAGGGGAAATTCGGCAATGAGCTAAGATCCGAGATCCAATACTAATTCCCTACCATAGTTGATTAGAAAGAGTAAGGGACAATATTTGATACTTAGCAAAGAAATCGATTGGGAGAACAACACTTACACTAGATTTGACCGAAGTAGAACGAGTAGTGATTGCACCAAGGGTATTCGGCGAAAGAGGTTCAACCCTTTATGATTTTGTATGGCAAAAGAAGGTTATTCAGCTCCAAGAGAAAAGAAAGAAAAGTCAGCAATAAGGTAGAGGAAGAATAGAATTCGGCACAAGGAAGGAGAAAAAGAAAAGAAAGGGAGAGGGTTTTCGGCTTTTAAGGAAAAGAGTTTCTGGTAACAGGGTGAAGGAAATTTGGTCATTAGCTTCATACCCTAGCATTCGGCACCTATTTATAAGCCTTATAGCCGAATTTTCCCATGCCTAATTCACCATTCGGCTCCATCACTTCTCCCTTCTCATCTCCTCGTTTTTCTCCCTAATAACCCCTTGATCATTTCCTTAATTTTCTCTCCTGAACACTTCCCTTGAAGTCCACTTTGATGCCACTTCCATCCTTCTAGAAGGTCAAAATTAAACTTCTAAAAACACTAAGCTAGGATTCGAACCTTGGACCTCCTTGCTACCTAGTAACACCACCTCCCTACTCTCTAAGTGGCATCACTTAGCCACTCCTCTACTAGGCTCTTTGCTGCTATTTTCCCCTATCTTTATTTAAAAGCCCAACTACTTGCCAACCATGATTCTTTTAATAATTAACTTATAATTTTTTCTACCCCTTAATTCGAACTTAAACCTTAACCAAGACCTACCTTTGCATAATTAGCACTTAACTGAAATTATTAAGCGCAAAAAGAAAAATTCAAGATTTCGGGATTTTGGGGCGTTACAACTCTACCACCTAAAAGAAATTTCGTCCTTGAAATTTTCAACTAGTAACACAGACTACCACACCACACTTTCGGTCCGTACTCTAATTCCAACTTAGGTAAATAGCACACTATGGGTAAGTATGTACCATTATTCGCCTCTGGAGCGTCTCCATCCTCTTGACGACGTGTTGCAAAGACCAAAGCTGGATGCCTCGCCTCAGCATGATCAGCACCTCTGACTGGTGCTCTACGACCCAAACCATTTCCACCCCCGTCCTGATCACAGCCTCTTGGCGGTAGCTGACCACCCCTCGGTGGCTATACACCACCTCGATCCACGACTGGCACCTCAGCTGACATTCTAGGGCAATTCCTGATCCTATGCTCCATAGATCTACAAGCTAGATAAGCTCTCATCCTCTTCCAACACTCGCCTACATGACCTTTCCCACAATCAGCACAAAGTGGCACCCCTGGATTAACAGTAGGGGGCGCTGCTCTATCTGGCATATTAACTCTAGCCCTAGCCCTAGGCATCTGTCCTACACTAGGAGTCTCAGCCTCCCTCTTATTCCTACCCCTTTCTTTCTCCCTATTTATGCGCTCAGTGTGCTTTACCTCCTCCGCTATCTTTGCCTTCCCCACTAACTCCGAGAAACCTCGCTCCTTTTGTGGAGCTATCAGTACCCTGAGGCTATCTCTAAGTCCATCCTCAAACCTCACGCAACGCTCATACTCTGTTGCCACCATTACTCTTGCATACCTACTAAGGCGTAAAAACTCTGCCTCATACTCTGCCAACGATTTGTTCACTTGGGTCAAATTCAGGAACTCCTTCCTTCTAGCATCCACATAGCTTGCACCCACATACTTCTCTTGGAATGCAGCTTTGAAAAACTCCCAAGTGACCCACTCCGGTTGGGTGCCCTCTTTCACTGTCAGCCACCACTGGTAGGCTTTTTCCCTAAGCAGTGACACTGCTCCTTTCAACTTTTGCTCAGGTGACCAGTCCAGGTCCTCCATTATCCTTTTAGTGGCCTCCAACCAATATTCTGCCACATTAGGAGCCACGCCCTTAAAGATTTTAGCCCCGTTCGAACGAAGTCGCTCTGGAATGGACCCCCGATTTTCGCTGCCATTATTGGGCCTAGTAACCCTTTCCAAAATTCTCAGCATTACCTGTGACAATACTTCTTCTCCCGCGGCCCGATCATACGGTCCACTCCCAGCCACAGGTGAGGCCAGAGCCTCTTCTACTCCAACATTGGGCACATGGCCTGATGCCGATGATTCAGCCCTAAAACTTCCACAGCCTTGGCCACGGCCCCTTGGACCTCTTCTAGCACTCATCATCGATTCGCGTATTATCTGGATTAGAAATTTTATGAAGTCTTAGTTAGTTTCAATAAGTAACCCGATGTTTTATGGAAGTACTTAAAAAGAAGACTGTTTTCGAAAATCCTCTACAATTTCAAGTTCCTGTGGGCTGTGGTTCCATTCTCACAAAATCATCTAGAGTAGCCTTCTAACTATTTATTGTATAACAATTTAAATAAATTTAAGAGTAAAAGTACTTACTTGGTTCGACATCGGAGACTCGGTGTGCCGCTCAGCAAGACTTCCCTTTTTCCAAAACATTGTGATCCAAACAAATATATATATATTAAAACACAAAAGAAACCAAGTAATAAGGCTCAATTCACTGCCCAGGTTTTGCAACCTGGGCTCTGATACCACTAAATGTAACACCCCAAACCCGGTCCAGACGTTATGGCCGAATCTGGCGTGTCACAATGAAGTGTTTTAGCGAAAACTGTGTTTTCATTGAAAACTCTTCTTAAACAAAAGAAACCTTAGTTAACTTGGAAACAAACACACCCTTCAGTTACGAAAGTCTTGTTTAAAATATTTGATTTAAGAAAACTTATCGTTTAAAAATTGAGTTGCGGAAGAGTAGAAAACATACTATAATTTAAGAAACCCATGTTCAACTTCTAGTAATTACAATGAAAATAGTAATAATAATTCAAGTAACCATAGCATAATGAAAACCTTATTACAATCTGATCTGAAACATACTTAATAAAATAAAACTTATAAGCTTAAAAAAATAAGTCCAATTTTTGTGTTCCTAGCTGGCCACCCAGAGTCCCTCCAAACATCGAACCGTCTACTGAGCATCACCTGAAAATAAAATAGAAGAAGGGGTGAGTTTTTGCAAACTCAGTGTGTACAACCCTCGACAGAAAACAAGCATTCAAAAATCATCATACATCAAACATGCAATGCAATCCCATCCAAATTATCCATCTGCTACACACCAGCTCCGTCTGTCGATAGACCATGTGGGGATATAAATATCGACCCACCCAGCCCACACACTAATGGTAGCCTGGTTACGAAACTACCTTCATTTACATATTGGGCTTTAAAAGTCATCGGTGGATCCAAGATTGTCAAGCAACCATGCGATCCTCATATACTTCATCCGTTCCATAGTTCCTACCCCATATGCAACCTAAGCAGAACATCATATGTATGCATGTCACATCCATAAAACTTACATTCAACACCTAGGGGTATTTTGGTCATTTTCGCCCTTAAGGGCATTTTAGTAATTTTCCTTTAATTATGGCTTTCACTTACCTTGACCCGTTAACAAGTTTCGCGATCTAAGATGAACGAATACTATGCACCAGGTAGGATTCCAGAGAAGAGGAGGTGAGTCATTAAGACCTCTTAAGTACCAAGCTCTCCCTAGATCCAATCCTAGACATGCATATATCCATTGCCACACCTTAACCTGATGACTCGTCCACGGTCGCAGTTAATTAATTATTTAAGTTTTATGTCAATTAAACAGTTATCAAATACTAGGCCCATAACCCCCTTACAAAGCCCAAACAAGTCTACATACATGTATATGGCCCACTAGGCCCAATCTCATTCATATGGCCCATTAGGCCCAAGTCATATTCGTATGGCCCATTAGGCCGAAATCACATTCATATGGCCCATTAGGCCCAAATCACATTCATATGGCCCATTAGGCCCAAATCACATTCATATTCATGCTTTCATATAATTTCCATCACTTAACATCAAGTTGCCAATTTTTCCTATTATGGGCCCAATAGCCCATCGGTCCCACTTAGCCCACTCTGGCCCTGTTGGCCAAAACATGGCCCAAGCTTATGGAATCACCCATGGGGCCTCAGATAACCTATGGTTTCCCCTTAAAGAGTGTTTGTGCACTCACAAGACTACCGTAGCCAAACTTTTAGCTTTTCGGCATTTCGAGATTTGCCGATCTACTTGTGTGTGTGCAATGTATGTACACACTTGGTAGGCAAGCATGCTGCGATTTCCTTAGCCCAAACCTTGCACGATAAGTATAACAGCCCCATTACTAACCACGATCAACTCCTAAATCTGTACCAATCGTAACTATTAAAACCAGAATAATAGGCGACTCGTATCCAACATAAGTCCCCTTACCTTACTATGGCTATTCGGCCAACCTTAGCTAATGGATGAGGAATACTGACCAAAACCGCAACACCTAAAGGGAAATTCGGCAATGAGCTAAGATCCGAGATCCGATACTAATTCCCTACCACAGTTGATTAGAAAGAGTGAGGGACAATATTCGATACTTAGCAAAGAAACCAATTGGGAGAACAACACATACACTAGATTTGACTGAAGTAGAAGGAGTAGTGATTGCACGAATGGTATTCTGCCAAAGTGGTTCGACCGTTTACGATTTTGTATGGTAAAAGAAGATTATTCGGCTCCAAGGAAAAAGAAAGAAAAGTCAGCAATGAGGTAGAGGAAGAATAGAATTTGGCACAAGGAAGGAGAGAAAGAAAAGAAAGGCAGAGGGTTTTTGGCTTTTAGAGAAAAAAGTTTTTGGTAATAGGGTGAAGAAAATTCGGTCATTAGCTTCATACCCTAGCATTCGACACCTATTTATAAGCCTTATAGCCAAATTTTCCCATGCCCAATTCCACATTCAGCTCCATCACTTATCCCTTCTCATCTCCTCATTTTTCTCCCTAATAACCCCTTGATCCTTTCCTTAATTTTCTCTCCTGAGCACTTCCCTTGGAGTCCACTTTCACGCCTCTTCCATCCTTCTAGAAGGTCAAAATTAAACTTCTAAAAACACTAAGCTTGGATTCGAACCTTGGACCTCCTTACTAGCTATTAATGCCACCTCCCTACACTCTAAGTGGCGACACTTAGCCCCTCTTCTACTAGGCTCTTTGCTGCTATTTTCCCCTATCTTTATTTAAAAGCCCAACTACTTGCCAATCTTGATTCTTTTAATAATTAACTTATAATTTCTTCTACCCCTTAATTCAAACTCAAACCTTGATCAAGACCTACCTTTGCGTAATTAGCACTTAACCAGAATTATTGAGCGCAAAAAGAAAAATTCAAGATTTCGGGATTTTTGGGGCGTTACAATAATTCATAAGCCTGTAATGGATGATGTTGTTAATTGATGGATGATCAGTTTTTGATCTTTTTTTGAAAAAAAAGACTATTTGAGGTGGTTTTGGGGCTTGTTGACTAAACTCTTGGGATTGATTGGGTCTATGTTGCATATGTTTGTTCTGTCTATTTCCTTGGTTGCTCCAAGAAAATTTCAAATGATTCCACCATGAAGGATTGCAAAATTTAGATTGTGGTCCTTGTCCACTTCTATTTTGCTATTGATTCCTTACATAATACACTAACTCGGGGTTCGAAGGGCAATTCTTGAAACCCTACAGTACACATAGGAAACAACATCATACTGACTTGGTGATTCAACTACAAAATTATTAAAAACATTAGTGGTAAACTATTTTAACATAGAGGAAATAGAAGATACTTGAGTAGAGAGTGAAGTCAGTGCATCCACTTCATGCACTCTAGATACTCGTCTTCTGAAAATTGGTCGATTCATCAGTCATTGGTAATTTTTGCTAGAAGTCCTTTTGATGATCTCGTAAGCCTCATTATAAGACTTAGAAAAAATCACACCATTCGTAGAAGCATATACCATTAATATTGTGTATGCATTGAGACTGTTATTAAACGTCTCCAACTAAATACAATGAGGAATCCCATGATGAGGACACTTACGAAGTAATTCCTTGAACCTTTTCCATGCCTCATATAAGGACTCATTATCCAATTATTGAAAAGTAGTTATCTCATTTTGCAACTTTGCGTTCTTACTTGGTGGAAAATACTTTACCAAAAACCTTTCTGCTAACTCTTGCCATTTAGATATTGAACTTGGTAGAAATGGATTCAGCCATGCTCGTGCTCAATCTCACAACAAGTACGAAAAAAGCTTCAACCTTCATGCATCTTTAGTCACACCAGCTATCTTAAATGAATCACTCACCTCCATGAATAATCAAAGCTGTAAGTGTGGATCTTCCATGGGCATACTGCTGAACTGGCCCACCGCTTGGAGTATTTGAAACATCACTAGTTTCAATTTGAATTGGGCAGCCTCGATATTTTTCCTTCTGATTCCTAATTTTGACTCATTGAATAGTAGCACAATGTATTATTGAATGGCATGATCCCTATCATCAGCAATAAGGATTGGGTTGTGTTCACGATTGACTCCATTACCTTGTTCGTCATTTTGATTTCCAAGGTCTATCTCAACTTGTCTTTGAGCAAATCTCTCGCATCATCTCTGTCTAAATGTCAACTCAATTTTAGGGTCTACAAGTAATAGATTGATGATTCGATCTATGCTCATAAACATCTGATAAATAAATCACAAATAAAGAATAAGTTAGTAATGTTAGAAATTAAATAAAAAACAAACTGCAAAAACAATTTCACAAAGAATGATTATGGCAACATTCCCCAACAACGGCGCCAAAAACTAGTAATGGTTTGTGTAAGTGTACATAGTCATTCAAGTAATAAATAAGTAAAATGAGTTATCCTCTCTACAGGGACTGTGTATGTTAATCAATTATTTGTAAAATCATAAATCATAATTTGATATATAAACTCAATAAATTTTAGATAGTTATGATTACATTAACTAGATGCAAAGATTGATCCCTATGCAATTCTAACCTAAATGCAAATTGTCCAGATGTATGGATGGATGGCTTTAACAACAAAAACAATCAACATAAAATAGGCTAGGATAATTATATTAGTAAACTCAATTCATTTTCATTATGCTCAACAGTGTTTAGAAAGCATTCCTTGGCAACTAGATCTTTCATGAGTTTGGAAATCAAATTAAGTCTTCTCAAATCTTTTACTTAGTGAAATATGCATTTCACTAATCATATTAAACTAAGGGTTTCTTAGTATTTATGTGAGGTTAGAGGGACATTTACATTTGCAACTATTTATTCACGTCAACCTAAAAACTATGCAAGATAATAGAGTTAATTAAAGATATTATGAACCTCAAATTTAGTCAGGTTTAATCATCTAAATTGAGCACTACACTTTTCAATTATGTGTATACTAATCGTCATCTGGTTAGGATTGCTTAGCTAATCTGAGTGCACCCAATCACGTATGAATGAGATGCATCTTGATTTTAATTGAAAACATGATCGACTAAGGCACAAACATGTTAAACATGAATCAAATAAATCTTAACAAATTAGCATAATCATCATAGAAGATAGGATTTAAAATATCATCGTTGAAGTCAAAAATAATAAACACAATTCAAATATATGTAAATTAAATAACAAGAGGAAAGAGTAAACTCTATTTCAATTCCACAACCATTTAGATCTTTCTAATTGATGTGTTCCTCCATTCTGCTCGGCGTTCCTTTAGCTAAGGATTTTCTAAGGTGGCCGGCTAAAGAAATGTCTTGAAAAAGCCTTTTTTGGCTAAACAATGGAAAGGGAGATGGACGGCTATGCAATAGAAAAAAATAGGGAAATAGAAGAGAGAATGAATGAGAAATGAGTGTTGTGGTATGAGTGACGAGGGATGATTTGAAAAGTGAAAGGTGTGTGGTATTTATAGGTGAAATCAAGGGTAGAGTTTGCTAAAAATAGAATTCAAAATCCCTCTCTTTTCTCTCATACATGGCTGACCACAATTTTTGGAAAAGGGGTTGACTTGGTTACTTGTTTTTTAATTCAAAACAATGTTATTAATAGCCATAAGGTGGACAATTTCAAAGGGAAAACTTGTGTGCTAATTTTTTTATGTCTTTCCAACTACAGGGACCTCTAAGACAATATCCCAAAGCTTTTTTTGGGCAACCATTTTCTTTTGCCAAAAATTGGGCTTGACTGCTTCTTGTTGGATAGTTTCCTAGTCCAATAATTAATCAGATATGTCCATTTTTTAGCTCATCTTTTACTATGTCAAATTAACACCTTTATGACCTAATTTTGCATGGTTTTGTCGTCCAAATGAAGTGGATGTGTGCATGTCCATGCATCATTTATGTTAATCACATCTTCCATGGTCCTTTTACATAGTGAAAATTCACATATTAATATTTAACATTAAATTAATATAAATTATGTACAAAAACCATGTAATTAAGTATAATTTCACATACTTTATAAATTCATGTCCAATATTAATAATTAAGTAAAATTCACTTATTTTAGTAACAATTACTCAATATTAACATATTTATTAGGTAAAAGGTGGTAAAAATATATAGAAAAATCCTATATAATTTCAAGTTTACAATAAGGCATAAGGAATGAAATTTTTCAAATAGTATGTATTAATCACTTATCTTGCAAATATTAAAGAATGAATTAGTTATTTGCCATATATATGTACTCACTTGTGTCTAAGATGTGAAATTGTTTGGTTTGATAGGTTATATCTTGAATAGATTATGTAATTATACTATATATAGCCATTTGTAAATGTTTATGCTATCTTGAATTATGGAAGTACCACTGACTTTACTACTCAGCGTACGGTTTATTTATTCCGTACGTATAGGTGATCGTCGTAGCCTTGGGAAGTGAAGTAAGCATTCGAACTCCTGTTTTCAACTCAACTAAGTCTGTATAACTCATTTAATTTTGTTCAAATGGCATGGTCCTAAGATTATATTGTTTAATGCTGGAAACGGTCAAAATGGTTGTAAATGAGTTGTGAATATGTTGAAATGTTGGTCATGCATGGAAATGGTATTAATTGTTAGACATTTGGGTATTGAACATGTTTTGAGAATGTTGAATGGTTGATTGGGGCCTTGTGGCCAACCTTTGTGACCTTATGCTGGCTTTGGAATGAAAAGAATTTGGAGTTAGTGGACTATGGAAGATTTCGTGACTTCACATCCCGAATGTCGTGACATCAGGTAATCTAGTCACGATGTCTCTTGTTTGAGTTCGCGACATCGGTTTTGTTTTATTTCGAAAACTTTACAATTTGATCCTTAGGTTTGGAATCTTGTATACTATCTTCAATGTCGTGACATCAAGCCTTGGAAGCCATAACACCAACCTGAGAAGTTTTGATAATGTTACAGTTTAGTCCTAATTTGACTCTGGGATGATATTGAGCTTTCATAAGCTCGTATATGGCTTAGAAATAATTATATATCATGTTTTATACTTGTAATAATTGTAACTTAATGATTAATGATGAAGTTTGTATATGATTGATTGTAGTTGCTCTAACAATGATTGTGGCATCCAGTAGTTTATACCTAATGATCGAGTTGGGTATAGGGTGTTACAGAGTGGCTATGTAATTGAGTGCAAATTGAATGAAATCTGATATATTTTTTTCTTAAATTATAGAGCGTAGCTAAAGACGACGCTAGACCATCGAAAGGGAAGGGAAAGGTGAGAGTCATTATCGAGTAGTTGAACTATCAATTTGTTATTTTATAAATTGAGATCATTATATTTATATGTGTATACATGTTTAACGAATGATTTACTATTGAGGTAAACTTATATTGCCGTATGAAATGATTCATATTGAATAAAATCAAATCTCAAGAAATTTGACTAAATTAAATATAATATAAAAGAGTAAGATACAATTGATAAACAATTTGGGATACAAAATGATGAAGAAAACTATTTGGTATTTGATATATATATACACATATGAATTGATGATGAGATAAATTGAGAATGATGATATATGGATTGGTTTATATAATGTGATTGGGTTATCGATACCCTATTAACTGTATGGGCAAGGGTAGATATAGTTGGCATACCATAGCGTTAGATTTATTTCTAGGTTTATACTTCAGTTTTACTACTAAGACACGAAGCACATTATTACTTCGAACACCCGATGAGGTGTGAAGCACATTTTACTTCAGTTATATTAATGAGGTACGGGCACAATATTTACTTCGAACATTCCGATGGGCACTGTGTGTTGTATTGGTGTCTTTATTGGGGAATCCGTGTATCAGTCCTGAGTCCAAGTCATGTTAATAGGGGTTAAAAAGTGTGAACTCAATAAATGATAATGAATTGAAATGATATAATGTTATGGTATCACATGTACATATATGTGAAATGTGATTTACTATAACTTATGAAATACTATAAGAACCAGTTTATATGAGCCCAGAGGACTAATATGGTAATAAGCATATCAATAGATTCGATATGGGAATGAACAATGGTATAACTAATTGGTATGAATTGAAAAGGAAATAAACATATCCTTAGTAGTAGAAATTATGGTTTGACTTGATTATATTGAATTGTTAAATGTAATATTGTATGAATCGGTATACAAAGTTATTATGTATATATCATATCTTAATGGAAATTCTTGGTATGAATGGAATGTGTATTGGCTAAATTTTGAACTTGAATTGATTGTGGTCATTTAATTAATGCAGTTATTATATTAACTTGAATCATAAAAGTACCACTGAGCTTTATCGTTTAACGTATGGCTTGTTTATTTCATGCGCAGGCATAGGTGGATCTCGAAGCTCTGAAAAGTGATTCAGCATCCAATCTGCAACCCAGAACTCAACAAAGTTTGTATAATCTCCCCATGTTCTCAATAAATGGCATGTACCTAGGTTTTGAATTGGTTTTGTAATGTATACTGTCTCTTGGATCATTGAATAGGCAAATGTCAATTGATGCAAATATGGTCTATAGTTTGAATGGTTCAATGGTTGAAATTGTCTTGAGAATTATGATCAGTTTTGAATGTCAAATGGTTAAATTGATGAATTGGATAGTGATAAAGTATTTATGGAAGTATATGAGATATTGGAAGTATGTGTATATGTTTTAATTAGGTTGAATACGAAATTGGTCAATTTGTTAGGCCATTGTGAATTGGTACCATTTGGTCCTTTTGAAAATAGATGGTCACGTTGCAATGCCAAACCCTTGATGTAGTAACGAGGACAAGTCAGTGAATTGTGTCACAATCTGGAACCCTCGATGTCACGATGTCAACCCGATAATTTGAAAATCTTACAATTTGGTCTTTATTTAACCTCAAGTTATCTAAAGAGCTTCTGTAAGCTCATATAAAGCTTCTATATGATTGTTTAATATGTAATAATAATGTTTGAACTTAAAAATATGTAATAACTATTATATTGCATTATAATTCAATTGTAGTTACTCTGACATTGAATGTGACATCCTGTAACTTGGAACCAACTATTAGGTCGGATATGGGGTGCTACAATACCGTAATACAACTATGTCAAATCTCCTTACTAATCTAAATTTTGCTTGATAAATCCATGATCGAGAACCATAACCAATTTTGAGATAAAATCTTTCACCATCCTCGAAAAGATAGAAGTAAAACAAGTTAATCAAATAATTCATAATTAATCATGAATTAAAATTAAAATTAATATAAACATAACATGTTTAAAAAGAACTTCATGTAAATCCCTGCATATTCTTTCTAATATCTCCAGCTCATGTCTGTTGAGTGTGGCTCGTTTCGAATCAAAAATATTTTCACAAAAGTTACCAGTGGGATAATTTCACAATTTCTCTAAACTTTTAGGCCAAGTTGTAAATAAGAAAAATATCTATAAAAATTTTCTAAAATAATTTTTCAGAGAATTTTCTCTCTACAACTTTCTCTTGAATTCAAGTATTTGTAAATAATGACTAAAGACTTTCTTTATATAGGGAGAGTTTAGAGAGTTCAGCTATGATTAAACTTATTCACTTTAATTTTAAATTAATATACACTTTAATATTAAATTAATAAAATATTATTAAGATGAATATTAAATTAAATTTAATATTAAATCTATTAAAATAATATTATTTTTGAAATAGTTAATCTGAAATCAAATTCTCTGGTGAGCCCCAGTAGGAGTGTAATTCTTCCATTGCTCAACCACCAAAGAACTGCCATCGCCGACCATTTGTCAACCATTGAAATGCCACCGTCGCAGTTATCGGCACCTCGAGCTAGTTTTGTTTCTACTGGTTCACTAGCCCAAACTAGTTCAATCAAACGGTCAGCCCAGTTTCTCATATCAGTCTCGGTTCGACCAATTTTTAGGTCTTGGTCTCGATTTTGGGCTTTCAGACCCAATTTACGATCTTAGGTTCAATTTTCAAGTTCAATTACCTATTGTGCCAATTGTATGACTTCAAATTAATTTCCAAAAATATCATATTACTTTAATTAATTTGATTAATTTAATTTTACTTGATCAAAGTTAATTTTCCCAGAAATCACTTAGGTTTTCCAGATTAAATTTTCAAGAAAATTCTTTAATTAAATTCTCTAGTTGAACAATTCTTACGACCACCCAATTTAATTCCTCATCGAATAAATCAACTCAATTAAATTATTTACAAAGTCGTAGAATTTACTTCTAATTCAAATGCAATTTGATCAAGCTTTTATTGAGCTAGTGGAAGGACAAATCAGACATATACAATTAGGCTCTATTTGTAACATCCCGAAATAGGACTTAGTCGGAATAGTAGTTTTAGAACCACAAATCTGAGGTCAAGGAATTATTTTAATATTATTTTATGTGTTATAGCATGATTATATAAGTGCATGAAAATTTTGGTGAATTAAATTTGGCATTTGAGTGCTTAATCGTGAAAAAGGACTAAATCACATAAAGGGCAAAAGTATTGTTTTAATAGTCAAAGGTGTCAAATTGCTAGAGAACCTTAATTGGGGGTCTTTAAAGTAAAATTAGGTCATTAAATAAGTGATGGCCGGTCATAGGGGGAGCAAAAGAGTTGAAAAGTCAAAATTTGGTATAGTTGGTATTTGATGACATAAGCAAACACTAATAAAATAAAACAAAAGTAACCACCCTCCTTCTCCATCTTTCTTCACCGAAAATACCAGCAAAAATAAAGGTTTGGAAGCTTGAAATTTCATCAAACTCTTCACCCTCAAAAGTAAGTGATTTAGATGCTTATTTTTTATAATTTTTGTACTTTTGGAATCCTTCTAGCTTAATCTAGCTAATGAGGGGACTATTTTGCAAAATGGTTGAAAGTATAGGGTTTTACCATGAGAAAATTCATGTTTTTTGCTGCATTTTTATGGAAGAAAATGAATCTTAGTTGTGAAATAAACAACTTTTGTGAAAGGTGTTAGCATGAAAACACCTAAAAGTATCATTTTATGAAGTTTGTAAAATAAAGAGTAAATGTGTGTAATAATTGAAATCTTGTGTTTCTATAGTTATAAAAATGGTTCGGCTAGGCTTAAAGAGTAAATAAATTGAATAGAAATCATTTTACGAGCCTAGGGGCAAAAGCATAATTTTGACAAAGTTTAGGGGTAAATTGTAAATTTGCCAAAATATGATTTTTGGGTCAATTTGAATAATTTGAGTCCTAAATGGACTAAATTTGAAATGATAGATCAAGGAAATCGAGATTCAGGCTTAAATCGAGAAAATACAAGGTTATGGACTAATGGTAAAATTGATGTTTTCGTATTCGAGGTAGGCTCGTATGACTAAATAAGCATGTTATCCATGTTATTGTTAATATACTTGAATCTATCTTGCTTCGGTTATATTGAATTATATGTTGGTGATATTGCGTATGATGAAAGTGATGCCAAAAGTTAATAACATTCACGTGATGGTAGAATACATTAGAAATTCAATGGAATATGATATCCCATAGAAACGAGAAAGTCATACGTAAATAATATAACTACATCGTTATTACACGTATTTGAATAGATATAGCATAGATTGCTTGCTTGTGGAAATGGTTATGTATGATGAGAATTGATGTAGACGAACCTCTCGATTGAACCTTAGGAATAAATGGATATTCATGCCATGACATTTGGGCGATATGTGTGTGCTAGTGTAAGACATGTCTGGGACATGTATCAGCCACATTATGAAATGCCAGTGCAAGACATGGCTGGGACATGCATAGACATTAAGACGAGAGCCAGTGTAAGACATGTTTGGGACATGCATCGACTACGAGATGTGTCAGTATAAGACCATGTCTAGGACATGGCATCGGCACGGATTGTGAGAGCTAGTGTAAGACAATGTTTGGGACATGGCGTCGCCTCAATTTTGATAGTCAGTGTAAGACCATGTCTGGGACATGGCATTGACTTGATGGATGAGTTAGTGTAAGGCCATGTCTGGGACATGGAATCGACATTATACCCTATGTTTAAGGCTTAGTGAATATCCGATAGCTTTTCGAATGGTTCAACAGTGAGAGTTACGATTTAAGCTAAATGAGAAAGGTTATGACCATATTGTGAGTGGTACAGGTACTTACATGAAATTGATGAGATGTGAATTCAGTTCATGTTATATGATTAGGAGGGAATGAATATGAGCATGTTGAGTAACACAGGTATGTATGCCAAGCTCATGAGAAATGATTTCAGTTTATGATGCATATTTAGTGAAGATGTAAATAGGTAATTCATGCTTATGAGAATGATTTTGTGATGACCTTGTGATTGTAGATCTATATTTATGATGTATAAATATGTAACCTTATCAATGTGGTGAAAATGAATTAATATGGTGTGATAAACGTAGTATCATTAATTTACACTAAAATAGTTTTGGACAACAGCCATAGTTCGATTTTAGAATCCACCAAAAATTGTGAAAATTGATTTAGAGGCTGAATAAAATATGAAATTAAATACTAATGAGTCTAGTTGCACATAGAAGAAATTATGTATGCAAAAGAGTTTCATATTATGAAATATTTTAACTGTTATGAGACAGAGTCAGAATGACTTCGAAATCCCCTGTTCTCATTTGAGAAAATCATTGAAAATTTTAAGAACATAGTTATGAGTTATAATTTATATGCCTAGAATTCCTAATTAGTCTATTTTTAATAGAAATAGATGAGAACATCATCCGATTCCCGTACTATGAGATAATTATTTTTTAGTGTAGAGGGGTCAGAACTGTCAGACAGCAAAAAGGGTAATTTTAATAAATAAATTGTACAAATTAGATGAATCAAAAAATTCTAAAAATTTTATGGAAAACATATATGTCAGTCTAGTTTCAGGGAAAATTAGTAGAAATTAATTTGGAGTTTTGTAGCTCTAGATATAAATAATTTAGTGACTGTGACGCGAGAAAATAACTTGACTAGAACATGAGTGAAAAGGCAAATAGGGTTGTATTACCATGAGAAGGAAGTTGATAAATTGCTTATTATTTTCATACGGTCTTACTAAGCTATAAAGCTTACTCCCTTCCTTTCGTTTCCTTTAGTGTTTTCAGGTTAGCTTGGGGTTGGAGATCGTCGGAGGCAGCATCACACTATCAAGTTGCTATCTTTGGAATAATGAAGCATATATTAGAAATTTCAAGTGAGTGGCATGTATAGGGATCTAGTTGATTGACATGTATTCTTTTGTTTTGGAAAAATGTGTTGGCTTATATTGAGTTATATGTATATGACCATGAGATGTGGCTCATATTGATTATGGCTTGTAAGCCTAGCTATTCATGTCATGTTTAATGTTTATAAATTGATTATGTTTGTTTCCCATGCATGGTTAGCAATATGACATGTGTGTTGGATGTATGCTCTTAGACCAACTGAGGTGGTCATATCCATATAGTAATTGCACATTATAAACACAATGTGATAATGATTGGACATGAGTGCTTGATGAATAAGTTGGTAACCATAGTATAATGATAAAAGTGGTCATCAAAATGACAAGCCTTATAAATGTGAAATAAGGAGTCTAGACTTGGTATTGCATGAGTAGATGAATTACTTGTAAGAGGACATGTTAATGTTAAGGATGTGTCTTAATAAAGGGTGTTTAATCACTAAAATGATGTCATGATTTGCGATTTTGATGTGCATAAGGTTGTAAAAGATTATGGGTAACATGAAGGCTTGGAAAATAGCCTAAGTGTGGGCCACAAGGGCTGAGACACGGCCGTGTGTCTTAACCGTGTAAGGGACACTGCCTGGAGACACATGTGTGTGGCCCAACCGTGTTGTTCGATATGCATGCTGACGTCATAAACAGAGAGTTACACGGCCTGAGGACACGGGCGTGCCAAAGGCACACAGGCGTGTCCCTATGTTCACACGGGCGTGTGACCCTATTTCATGGGAAAATTTTCTAAGTTTTCCTGAAACTTCTTAAAGTTATCAGTTTAGTCCGAAATCAATTTCGATGAATGTTTTGGGCTTCGTAAACCCAAATAAGGGACGACATGCATGTGTTTGAAAGGTTTTGAATTAAAAGAGATTTTATGGCCCGATTTTTGCATGAATGTGTATGTTTAAGTCTAGTAATGTATCATACCCTATTCCGGTGTCAGACATGGGTAAAGGGTGTTACATTTAGTGGTATTAGAGCATAGTTTAGTCGGTTCTCAGACTAACCTAGTACATGTAAGAGTCTAGCTATACATGCCACAAGTTTGTGATAGTGTGATGTCTCCCGGCGCGAATGAGAACTATCTTGTGTGGGCAAAGTACCCTCCAACCGAGCTACACCCGATCACGTAGATAATGATGCTAAAGTATTCAATAAAGTGCAATTGTGAAAAGTTGAAACTCGAAAAGGTACGAACAAGAATTCGTGAAATGTATATGTACATGGTATAATGAGCTTATCTATGATTGATTGATAATCCCATGGTGTACATGATTGATATGTTCGAGTGAATACATGTGTTTAGATAACTTACTAAAAATACAGGTAGAAAGAATGTTCATGTATACTTACTTGAATGAATATGGTTGGGAAATTCACATAGTCTGATTAAATGTGTTAAATTGTTTGGACTGATTTACATGATTGTAATGATATGTCTAAATGAAGGTGTACGAGGTAAAAGTATAGATTGTGATAAACTTAACCATGTTTGTTGGCCCTTGTATGATATCATGTGCATGACTTGTATGATCAAATGAATAGATTAGTAAAGTTATCTAGAAAACATGGAATGCATGCATAAGTATACTTGTTTAAATGAGATAACTAGAAAGTGAGCATAAAATCAATATGAATGTTAGTCTACCTGAAATGAATGACATCATTGTGCTAATATTGCCATGATGATGAAAATTGTGTTACATTCATATGTATAAGAGAGTCGAGTCAAAGGCTCTACGACCCCCTCCCCCTTACCAAAGCGGCGTTCTATAATGGATTTTCCTGAGATTTGTGATGAACAAGTTTCCAGATGAGAAACCAAAGAATTCAGTGATAGAATGGTTATAAGAACAGTTAGTAATTGAGAATGGGTTGATAAGTACAGATAGAGCTAGAAAGATATCGGATTGACTGAAAGATTATTTAATTTTCACAATATCACAGTTAGTAAAAAGGTTAACTTCAAAAATCGATCTATTCTGAAAAGATGTCGGTAAATAATATTTGAAATACGAAATGTTTGCGTACGGTAATTACAGTGAGCAGATTATGACTGCCTCTCTTGAAATATAGTATGAAATCAATTGTCTGCGAAAAAGTTATTAAAACTATCTATTTTCTGATGAATTTTTGTAATATGGAAATGTTCCCTGATCTTAATGATAGAAAAAGGAATTGACAGTCTAATTGGTACATAATCTACATGATCCTATTTCTTTCTGGTATTCTGTTACCTTCCTCTATTGGGAATTGATGAAAAGGGGTGCATATGATGTTATGATTTGACTTCTGCTAATAGTTAATTTGTCCAATATGTATATGGGAAGGTATGTCATTCTTGTTACATCTATCTTTAGTGGTCATAATGATATTTTCTTCTGGATTTCTTTTCACTAAGGAACCATTGAGGTCTCCCATATTTTCTTATAAATTTTGTCCTTGATCTTTCGATACGGTATTGTGATTGGATTTTCTTGTTTTGGATTTCTTTATGTTGGATTTTTATATTCTAGATTTCTCCGTTATGGATTTCCTTATCATGAATTCTTAGTCATCTTTATCTTGTCACTTGTCAAACATGGCTTATAATTAAAGTATGACCTTTAGCTTGTGGAATATATATATCAAGTATGACTGTGTTTCTGATTTGATTATGGTAATTGGATGATCTTAGTAATTGGAGTTCTCAAATTTCTGTATGAGCATTTAACATTAGCAAAGTTTGGAAAGATGGAAATATTGTTAACTAAGGCATTTTTATTGATTTAGTATGCATTGGACAAAGACTTCTTAATTTTTTGTGATTGTTATTGTAAGATCTTTGAGAAGAGCAAAATGCAGTGGTAAATATTTGGGTAGAAAATCCACAACTTATACAGAGATTTTGTAAGAAAACTTATAGGAGTAATGTATTAGTAATCGAGTTTCGAACTCGAAATTGTTGATCCTTGGGTACGAATACTTGAAATGTTGAAAGTTTAAGAAATGTATATCAAGTGTTATCAGAATTATCTTCGCCCATGTTGGAAATGGAAAGGAAAAGAGAAGAAGCTACTATGGATTTCATGTCTGATTTATTACTGTCTCTGAAAGAGAAAAATGTTATGTAGCTTATTGTTAAATGTCTGATGAGATATGTAAATCATGCTAGTATGTACTGAATTTCTGCTCATCAGGTTCAAGGAATTTCGTGTCTTTATGATTGTTGGATATTTTAAAATTTTAGTCTCCATTAATCGGATTGAGGATCCAAGTTCTATATCAAGAATTCTTGGGAAAGTGAGAGAAGGCTTTGGAATTAAAGGTAACTAAGAGTTGAATTGGCAAAAAAATCAGACTATGTGAAATTATAGATAGTATGAGACCGAGATGAACCGCCTAGTTTCACTATTCGAATTTGAAAAGATTCAAGTATGTGTGTATATGTGATATGATGGCATAAATGGGACTTTTGTGTATATGAACTCTCAAGTAGAGGTTGAAATTTAGTTGAGGTACGGTATAGTAATGAACCACTTATGATACTGATATGGGAAGGTAAAGAGATAAGTATTAGAGACAGAGTCGAGTGAATGTTCTTTAACGATGATTATGGGAAAGAGAAGTTTATGTGAATTCTAAAACCACTTTTCTGGTAAGATTTTCGGGGACGAAAATCCCTAATGAGGGAGAGAATTGTAACATCTCAAAATAGGGTTTAGTCAGAACAATGGTTTCAAAACAACAAATTTAGGGTCAAGAAATTATTTCAATATTATTTTATGTGTTATAACATGATTATATAAGTGCATAAAAATTTTGGTGAATTAATTTTGGGGTTTGAGTACTTAATCATGAAAAAGGACTAAATCTCATAAAGGGCAAAAGTTTTGTTTTAAAAGTCAAAGGTGTCAAATTGCTAGAGAACCTTAATTGGGGGTCTTTAAAGTGAAATTAGGCCATTAAATAAGTGATGGCTGCCATTGGGGGACCAAAAGAGTTGAAAAGTCCAAATTTGGTATGGTTGGTATTTAATGACATAAGCAAACACTAATAAAATAAAACAAAAGTAGCCACCCTTCTTCTTCATCTTTCTTCACCGAAAATACTAGCAAAAATAAGGGTTTGGAAGCTTGAAATTTCATCAAACTCTTCACCCTCACAAGTAAGTGATTTAGATGCTTATTTTTTTTATAATTTTTGTACTTTTGGAATCCTTGTAGCTTAATCTAGCTAATGAGGGGACTATTTTGCAAAATGGTTGAAAGTCTAGGGTTTTACCATGAGAATATTCATGTTTTTTGCTGCATTTTTATGGAAGAAAATGAATCTTAGTTGTGAAATAAACAAATTTTTTGAAAGGTGTTAGCATGAAAACACCTAAAAGTATCATTTTATAAAGTTTATAAAATAGAGAGTAAATGTGTGTAATAATTGAAATCTTGAGTGCATATAGTTATGAAAATGGTTCGTCTAGGCTTAAAGAGTAAGAAAATTGAATAAAAATCATTTTACGAGCCTAGGGGCAAAAGTATAATTTTGGCAAAGTTTAGGGGCAAAATTGTAAATTTGTCAAAATATGATTTTTGGGTCAATTTGAATAATGTGAGTCCTAAATGGGCTATATTTGAAATGATAGATTAAGGAAATCAAGATTCTGGCTTAAATCAGGAAAATACAAGGTTATGGACTAATGCTAAAATTGTCGTTTTCGTATTCGAGGTAAGTTCGTATGACTAAATAAGCATGTTATCCATGTTATTGTTAATATACTTGAATCTATCTTGCTTTGGTTATATTGAATTATATGTTGATGATATTGAGTATGATGAAAATTATGCTAAAAGTTAATAACATTCACGTGATGGTAGAATACATTAGAAATTCAATGGAATATGATATCCCATAGAAACGAGTAAGTCGTATGTAAATAATATAACTACATCGTTATTACACGTATTTGAATAGATATACCATAAATTGCTTGATTGTGGAAATGATTATGTATGATGAGAATTGATGTAGAGGAACCTCTTAGTTGAACATTAGGAAAAAACGGATATTCATGCCATGACATTTGGGCGATATGTGTGTGCTAGTGTAAGACATGCTTGGGACATGCATCGACCACATTATGAAATGCTAGTGTAAGACATGTCTGGGACATGCATCGGCATTGAGACGAGAGCCAGTGTAAGACATGTTTGGGATATGCATCAGCTACGAGATGTGTTAGTATAAGACCATGTCTAGGACATGACATCGGAACGGATATGTGAGAGCTAGTGTAAGACCATGTCTGGGAGATGGCGTCGACCTCGATTTTGATAGTCAATGTAAGACCATGTCTAGGACATGGCATCGACTTGATGGATGAGCCAGTGTAAGACCATGTCTAGGACATGGCATTGGCATTATACCCTATGTTTAAGGCTTAGTGAATATTCGATAGCTTTCCAAATGGTTCAACAGTAAGAGTTACGGTTTAAGCTAAATGAGAAAGGTTATAACCATATTGTGAGTGGTACAAGCACTTACATGAAATTGATGAGATGTAAATTCAATTCATGTTATATGATTAGTAAGGAATGAATATGAGCATGTTGAGTAACACATGTATGTATGCCAAGCTCATGAGAAATGATTTCAGTTTATGGTGCACATTTAGTGATGATGTAAATAGGTAATTCATGCTTATGAGAATATTTTGTGATGACCTTGTGATTATAGGTCTATACTTATGATGTATAAATATGTAACCTTACCAATATGGTGAAAATGAATTAATATGGTGTGATAAACGTAGTATAGTTAATTTACACTAAAACAGTTTTGGACAGCAGCTACAGTATGACTTTAAAAATCCACCAAAAATTGTAGAAATTTAGTTAGAGACTAAATAAAATATGAAATTAAATCCTAATTATTCTAGTTTTACATAGAAGAAATTACATAAGGAAAAGAGTTTCATATTATGAAATATTTTAATTGTTGTGAGACCGTCAGAATGACTTCGAAATCCCTTATTCTGAATTGAGAAAATCATTAAAAATTGTAAAACAATATTTATGAGTTATAATTTATATGGCTAGAATTAAAAATTAGTCTATTTTCAATAGAAATAGACGAGAACATCATCTGAGTCTCGTATTATGAGATAATTAATTTTTAGTGAAGAGGGGTCAGAACTGTCTCACAGCAGAAAAGGTTAATTTTAAGAAATAAACTGTACTAATTCGCCACATCAAAAAATTTTGAAAATTTTATGGTAAGAAGATATATGAGTCTAGTTTCAGGTAAAATTAATGGAACTTAATTTGGAGTTCTGTAGCTCCAAATATAAATAAGTTAGTGACTATGACTCGACAAAACAACTTGACTAGAACATGAGTGAAAAGGCAAATAAGGTTGTATTACCATGAGAAGGAAGTTGATAAATTGCTTATTATTTTCATACGGTCTTACTAAGCTATAAAGCTTACTCCCTTCCTTTCGTTTCCTTTAGAGTTTTCAGGTTAGCTTGGGGTTGGAGATTGTCGAAGGCAGCATCACACTATCAAGTCGCTATCTTGGGAATAATGAAGCATATATTAGAAATTTCAAGTGAGTGGCATGTATAGGGATCTAGTTGATTGACATGTATTATTTTGTTTTGGGAAAATGTGTTGGCTTATATTGAGTTATATGTATATGACCATGAGATGTGGCTCATATTGATTATGGCTTGTAAGCCTAGCTATTCATGTCATGTCTAATGTTTATAATGTGATTATGTTTGTTTCCCATGCATGGTTAGCAATATGACATGTGTGTTGGATGTATGCTCTATGACCAAATGAGGTGTTCATAGCCATATAGTAATTGTACATTATAAACACAATGTGATAATGATTGAACATGAGTGCTTGATGAATAAGTTGGTAACCATAGTATAATTGTAATATCCCAAATTAGGGCCTAATCGGAATAGTGGTTTCGTGACCAGAAATCCGAGATAGAAATAATTATTTTATAATTATTTTTAGGTTTATGATATGATTGCATGATTGTGTGAAAATTTCGTGATGAAATTCTATGCCTAAAGTGCTTAAATTGAAAGTAGGGACTAAATCGAATAAGTTGCAAAACTTGCATTCTAGAAGTTTTTAGTATGAAATTGTTTTGGAATATTAATGAGGAGGTCTTAAATAGAAATTTGACCAATTTTAAGTTCATGGACAAAATTAGGACATGGAAGGAATTTTTGGAAAGTTTAGTAGTAAGGGTATTTTGGTTATTTAGTTATTAAAATGAATTAAAAACAAAATTAAAAGCCAATTTTTGTCCATCTTCTTCATTAGGCCAAAATTTCAAGGGTTCTCCATAGCTAGGGTTTGTTTCAAGCTTCCAAGCTCCATAGTAAGTGATTCCAAGCCCCGTTTTTAATGATTTTTACGATTTTGAGATCCCGGTAACTCGATAAAGCTTATGTTAGCAATAATTTAACCTAGGGTTTATATTTGAAAAAATACCCATAGGTGAAATTTGTGTATTTTGATGTTTTATGATAGAATATGAAGTTTTAAATTGTGTTAGACAACTTGTACTACTCGATTTTAAGCAAAAACGAGTAAAAAGGCTTAATCGGTAAAAATACCTAATAGTCACAAGTACATGTTAGAGTGAGAATTTGATGTTGCCATAGAAGAGAAAAGTGATCAGCATGTTGTAAAACATAAGAATAAGGAATAAATTTTAATCCCGAGCCTAGGGGCAAAAATGTAAATATGCAAAAGTTTAGGGGTAAAATTGTAATTTTGCCAAAATTTGAGTTAAGGATTAATTTGATAATGTGAGTATTAAATAAGCTAAATGTGTTATTTTAGATCAAGAAAGACGTGGAATCGACCTCAATCGAGGAAAAGAAAAGATTGTGGACTAAATTGCAAAATCTTTGTATTTTGGTACTAAGGTAAGTTCATGTGTAAATAATGTATCATAATGGTTATTTTTAAGTTATTGATGTTAATTATATGTTATGCTGAATTTTATTATGAAATGTATGCTTTGTGGTTAATTTCAAATAATATGTAAATTATGTGAACTACTTGTTAAATATAATTGTTACCGAGTATTGATTTCGGCATTCTACGGAGGACGACAAGGATAAGTGTTCGAGGAAAAATCCTGTTTGAACCTTAGGAATAGATTAGGAAACAAGTGACATGTCACTAGGATGATTGAGCATCCGAACTCGTTGAGTTGAGTCCAAATTCACTTATGGATGCGAATGTCCGAACTCGTTGAGTTGAGTCCGAGTTCGTGAGATGTAACTAGGCATCCGAACTCGTTGAGTTGAGTCCGAGTTCGCTTATGGGCGGGTTACATGATTGCTTGATTGCATATATGGCACTTATGTGCAAGTTATCCATGTATTTGACTTATATTCCGATGTGTTCAACGGGTAAAGTTCTACTCAATGAAGGAATATTCGAGATGTAAAGAGAAGTATTGGTGAGTGATGTGAAATGGTTATTTTGGATAGGTATGTATTTAACCCTCGGGTTGAGTATTGATACAACCACGATAAGGTAATAAGATGATGAAAAATGATTAAAAATGTGATATGTGTTTTAGTGATACATGCTAATGTTGATTGGTATGACTGTTTGTTATGTTACTTATTATTTGCATATGAACTTACTAAGCATTTATGCTTACTCCCTTCTTCTT
Organism: Gossypium hirsutum; assembly: GCF_007990345.1. Classification (NCBI taxonomy): domain Eukaryota; kingdom Viridiplantae; phylum Streptophyta; class Magnoliopsida; order Malvales; family Malvaceae; genus Gossypium; species Gossypium hirsutum. Next base: position 72,286,502 of record NC_053431.1, read on the forward strand.
ACTCATTGTAGTTTTGGACAAGCCAGCTCAGGAGTCGGGATAGGTCGAAGGCTCAGTCACACTATCCGGAAGACTTTTGGTAATGGCTTGTAAATTTAAGTATGGCATGTATAGCAATATACTTTTTTTTGTGTAAATGATCTTATGGTATGGTGATGGAATGGTTGAGGAAATGCTTGATCATGATAAATTATGAAAATATTTAGTTTAGATTATATTTGATGTTAAGGAAAATTATTAAGATACTTAGTGCATAAAAACTCATAAAAGGGATGAAATTTGCCATAAACAGAATACTGCAGCAACACTAACACGAGTTTAAAAATTTACTAAAAATCATAGAAATTGAACTTGGTGATGGAATACATATAAAATTGAAGCTTATTATGTCTAGTTTCACATGAAACAAATGAAACAGGTAAAGGAATTATACGTTACAAGATATTTGAATTTTAGTGAAACAGGGTCATAGCAGTTTCTGAATCCCCTATTCCAACTTTAGAAATTCACCATAAATTGTAAAGATATAATTAGGTAGTGTATTTTATATTCTCAGAATCCTTATTGAGTCTAGTTTCATTAGAAACAAACCTCATAGTCATATGGATTTTTTACAGAGAGAAATGTGGTTCGTAGTAAACAGAGGTCAGACCAGTCAAGTCCTGAAAGAGGGGTAATTTTAACTAATAAATTGTACTAATTGGACCAACCAAAAATTCTAGAAAAAAATTAGTAGATAGGTATATGAGTCTAGATTTAGGGAAAATTTATGGATCTTGATTTTGAGTTTCGTTACTCGAGATATGATTTTTCTTGTGACTGTGATGCAAGTAGCTTAAAAGCTGTGAATGTAGAAATAAATAATCCAAAGTTCTAAATATGTTAAATTAAGCTTAGTAACACCTCATACTCGACTCCGGTGACGGTCTCGAGCGTGGGGGTGTTACATTTAGTGGTATCAGAGCAGGTTTAGTCGGTTCTCGGACTACGTGTTGTATGTACGGATTTTACTATACATGCCATATGTATGAATTGTGATAGTGTGACGACTTCTGACCTTTTTAAATGATTTTTATATAGTAAATGGATCCTGATCCAGCTGTGGCAGATGAAGTAGAGAGTAATGCGCCAGCTCCGGCTGAAGGGGCAGCGCCGACTGAAAACCCACCTCCTACTGTTGGTCAGGGAGGAGGAGAAAGGGATCGGGAAGCCTTTCTCCAAATGATGAGTGCATGGTACTCTGAGTTCGTTCGTACGAACCCAAATGTACGACCTCCCCCACCTCCCCAAATTCCTCAACCTGTACCCCCGATGCCTCAAGGTATGGATACGATAAAATTTCACAGAACCCCCGTTGACAGAATTCGTAAACAAGGGGCTGAAGAATTTAGAGCAAATATTGATGATGATGCAGAGAAAGCAGAGTTCTAGCTTGAAAATTCTATCCGGGTATTTGATGAATTATCTTGTACACCTGAAGAATGTTTGAAATGTGCTACATCTTTGTTGAGAGATTCAGCCTATAATTGGTGGAAGACTTTGATTTCGGTGGTACCGAAAGAGAGGGTAACCTGGGAATTCTTTCAAGAAGAGTTTCGGAAGAAATATATTAGTGAAAGGTTTATTGATCAGAAATGTAAAGAGTTTCTTGAGCTGAAGCAAGGTAATATGACAGTCTCAGAATATGAAAGAGAGTTTGTTCGATTGAGTAAGTATGCCAGGGAATATGTTCCTACAGAAGCCAAGATGTGCCGACGATTTGAAGACGGGCTCAACGAAGACATTAAAGTATTTGTCGGGATCCTTGAACTAAAAGAAATGGTAGTACTGGTTGATCGAGCTTGCAAGGCTGAAGAACTACTTAAAGAAAAGAAAAAGGTAGAGGTTGAGACTAGAAATTGGAAGAAAAGACCGATGAGTAGTTCATTTTCACAGCAACCTAGAAAGTCAAGGAATATGAATCCTCGTTCCCAAGCTTCAGCTGGACAATCATATGGGAATTATAAGAAGCAAAATGTGGGTCCTAAATCTCAGAATACTTCTGCAGCTAGTGTAAGGAACTCGAGATTTGTTAAACCCGAGTGCCAGCGATGTGGTAGAAATCATTTTGGTCCGTGCAGAGCAAATGAATGTTTTCGATGTGGTTCTCCGGATCATTTTATTAGAGACTGCCCAGAGAGAGCTGAGAAAGAAAAATTTCAGAATGTAAAAGCTAGTGGTGCAGACTCGAGGGGAAGGTATCCGAGAAAAGTTGGAAGTGAAACAAGCAGTAAGAATGTAGCCAAGGATGCACCGGTTAGACCTGAAGGAAGGGCTCCGGCTAGAACTTATGCTATTAAAGCGCGTGAAGATGCTTCCTCACCTGATGTGATTATCGGTACATTTTCTCTCTATAATGTTAATGTTATTGCTTTGATTGATCCCGGTTCTACTCATTCATATTTGTGCATGAAATTGGTGTCTAGTATGAATATACCTGTTGAGAACACAGAATTTATGATTAGAGTGTCGAATCCGTTAGGCAAATGTGTGACTGTTGATAAAGTATGTAAGAAATGTCCTTTAATGATTCGGGATCATTACTTTCCGGTCGACTTGATGTTGTTGCCGTTTGATGAGTTTGATGTTATTTTGGGTATGGATTGGTTGACATTGCATGATGCTAAAATAAATTGCAAAGAAAAGGTTATAGAATTAAAGTGTGAAAATGGTGAAACTCTGCGGGTTGAATCAGATAAATCAGAGGCATTGCCTAGTGTGATTTCTTCAATGTCGGCTCAAAGATATCTGAGAAAGGGTTATGAAGCTTATTTGGTGTATGTAATTAATACAAAAGAAGTTGAAAAGAAAGTTGAATCAGTGCCGGTTGTGTGTGAATTTGCGGACGTATTTCCAGAAGAATTGCCAGGTTTGCCTCCAGTCAGGGAAGTAGAATTTGGTATTGATTTGATACCGGGAACAGCTCCGATTTCGATTGCTCCGTATAGAATGGCACCAGCAGAGTTGAAGGAATTAAAGTCGCAGTTGCAAGAGTTGACTGATAAAGGTTTTGTGAGACCGAGTTTTTCACCTTGGGGTGCTCCCGTGTTATTTGTGAAAAGAAGGATGGTTCTATGAGGTTGTGTGTTGATTATCGGCAGTTAAACAAGGTGACAATAAAAAACAAGTATCCGTTGCCAAGAATTGATGATTTGTTTGATCAGCTAAAAGGAGCGACATGGTTTTCAAAGATTGACTTGAGATCTAGGTATTACCAACTGCGGGTAAAGGAGTCGGATGTGCCTAAAACTGCTTTTAGAACAAGGTATGGTCATTATGAATTTTTAGTTACGCCATTCGGGTTGACAAATGCTCCTGCTGTGTTTATGGATTTAATGAATTGCATATTTCGGCCATACTTGGACAGATCTGTTGTGGTGTTTATAGATGATATTTTAATTTATTCAAAAGATGAGACAGAGCATGCTGAGCATTTGAGGATAGTTTTGCAAACTTTGAGAGATAAGCAGCTGTATGCTAAGTTTAGTAAAAGTGAATTTTGGCTCCGAGAAGTTGGATTTTTGGGTCATATTGTTTCAGGTGATGGTATACGGGTTGAGCCTAGTAAAATTTCAGCCATTGTTGATTGGAAACCACCGAAGAACGTAACTGAAGTTAGAAGTTTCTTGGGGCTAGCTGGGTATTATCGGCGGTTTGTAAATGGATTTTCTATAATTGCTGCTCCTATGACTAGACTACTCCGAAAGGATGTTAAATTTGAATGGACGGAAGAATGTCAACAGAGTTTTGAAGAATTGAAAAAGTTATTAACTGAAGCACCAGTGTTGGTACAACCTGAATTAGGTAAAGAATTTGTGGTGTATAGTGATGCTTCTCTAAATGGTTTGGGGTGTGTACTCATGCAAGAAGGAAAAGTGGTGGCTTATGCTTCGAGGCAGTTAAAACCTCATGAGAGGAATTATCCTACTCACGATTTGGAATTGGCTGCAGTGGTGTTGCTTTGAAGATTTGGCGACATTATTTGTATGGTGAAAAGTGCCGAGTATATACCGATCACAAAAGTCTTAAATACTTGATGTCACAAAAAGACTTGAATTTGAGACAGCGAAGATGGTTGGAGTTATTGAAAGATTATGAGCTTGTTATTGATTATCATCCGGGAAAAGCGAATGTGGTTGTCGATGATTTAAGTAGAAAGTTGTTGTTTGCTTTGAGAGTTATGAACACTCAGTTGAAAATGTCAGATGACGGTTCGATTCTAGCAGAGTTAAGAGCAAGACCGATGTTTTTACAAGAGATTTCTGAAACTCAGAAAAATGATCAAGATTTGCTAGCCAAAAGAAAACAGTGTGAAGCTGATACGGGATCAGATTTCAGAATTGGTTCTGATGGGTGCTTAATGTTTAAAGATCGGATTTGTGTACCGAAGAATGAGGAATTGATTCAAAAGATCCTACAGGAAGCACATAGTGGTTATTTCTCGATTCATCCGGGTAGTACGAAAATGTATAATGACTTGAAGAAAATGTATTGGTGGAATGGAATGAAAAGAGATATATCAGAGTTTGTGTCCAAATGCTTAATTTGTCAACAGGTGAAAGCTGAACACCAAGTACCTTCAGGATTACTCCAGCCTATTATGGTTCCTGAATGGAAATGGGATCGGATTACTATGGATTTTGTTTCAGGATTGCCATTGACTCCGGGAAAGAAAGATGCCATCTGGGTAATAGTTGACAGATTAACTAAGTCGGCTCATTTTATCCCGGTACGTACGGATTATTCTCTTAACAAGTTGGCTGAACTGTATATTAGAGAAATTGTTAGATTACACGGAATACCATTATCGATTATTTCAGATAGAGATCCAAGGTTTACCTCGCGGTTTTGGCAAAAGTTGCAAGACGCGTTAGGTACGAAGTTAAATTTCAGTACTGCTTTTATCCACAAATTGATGGACAATCAGAAAGAATAATTCAGATTCTTGAAGATATGCTTAGATGTTGTGTATTGGAATTTCAAGGAAGTTGGGAAAGATACTTACCGTTGGTGGAATTTACTTACAATAATAGTTATCAGATGAGCTTGAAAATGGCACCTTATGAAGCATTATATGGTCGTAAGTGTCGAACGCCATTGTATTGGACTGAACTCAAGGAAAATCAGATTTATGGAGTTGATCTAATAAAAGAAACTGAAGAAAAAGTGAAGATAATTCGAGATTGTTTGAAAGCTGCTTCAGATAGACAGAAATCTTATGCAGACCTAAAGCGAAAGGACATTTAATTTCAAGTTGGTGATAAAGTATTTTTAAAGGTGACTCCGTGGAAGAAAGTCCTTAGATTTGGACGGAAGGGCAAATTAAGTCCGCGTTTTGTTGGGCCGTATGAAGTAATTGAAAAAGTTGGACCAGTAGCATATCGGCTAGCATTACCACCTGAATTAGAGAAGATTCATGATGTGTTCCACGTATCTATGTTACGTCGGTATCGTTCGGATCCTTCACATGTAGTTTCACCGACAGAAATTGAACTACAACCAGATATGACCTACGAAGAAGAACCGATTAAGATTTTAGCTCGAGAGGTCAAACAACTAAGGAATAAAAATGTTGCACTTGTGAAGGTGTTGTGGCAAAGGCATGGAGTAGAAGAAGCTACATGGGAATCCGAAGAAACTATGAGAAATCAATACCCACATCTGTTTACCGGTAAGATTTTCGAGAACGAAAATCCTTAAAGGGGGGAGAGTTGTAATATCCCGAATTAGGGCCTAATCGGAATAGTGGTTTTGTGACCATAAATCCGAGATAGAAATAATTATTTTATAATTATTTTTATGTTTATGATATGATTGCATGATTGTGTGAAAATTTCGTGATGAAATTCTATGCCTAAAGTGCTTAAATTGAAAGTAGGGACTAAATCGAATAAGTTGCAAAACTTGCATTCTAGAAGTTTTTAGTATGAAATTGTTTTGGAATATTAATGAGGAGGTCTTAAATAGCAATTTGACCAATTTTAAGTTCATGGACAAAATTACGACATGGAAGGAATTTTTGGAAAGTTTAGTAGTAAGGGTATTTTGGTCATTTAGTTATTAAAATGAATTAAAAACAAAATTAAAAGCCAATTTTTGTCCATCTTCTTCATTAGGCCAAAATTTCAAGGGTTCTCCATAGCTAGGGTTTTTTTTCAAGCTTCCAAGCTCCATAGTAAGTGATTCCAAGCCCCGTTTTTAATGATTTTTACGATTTTGAGATCCCGGTAACTCGATAAAGCTTATGTTAGCAATAATTTAACCTAGGGTTTATATTTGGAAAAATACCCATAGGTGAAATTTGTGTATTTTGATGTTTTATGATAGAATATGAAGTTTTAAATTGTGTTAGACAACTTGTACTACTCGATTTTAAGCAAAAACGAGTAAAAGGGCTTAATCGGTAAAAATACCTAATAGTCACAAGTACATGTTAGAGTGAGAATTTGATGTTGCCATTGAAGAGAAAAGTGATCAGCATGTTGTAAAACATAAGAATAAGGAATAAATTTTAATCCCGAGCCTAGGGGCAAAAATGTAAATATGCAAAAATTTAGGGGTAAAATTGTAATTTTGCCAAAATTTGAGTTAAGGATTAATTTGATAATGTGAGTATTAAATAAGCTAAATGTGTTATTTTAGATCAAGAAAGACGTGGAATCGACCTCAATCGAGGAAAAGAAAAGATTCTGGACTAAATTGCAAAATCTTTGTATTTTGGTACCAAGGTAAGTTCATGTGTAAATAATGTATCATAATGGTTATTTTTAAGTTATTGATGTTAATTATATGTTATGCTGAATTTTATTATGAAATGTATGCTTTGTGGTTAATTTCAAATAATATGTAAATTATGTGAACTACTTGTTAAATATAATTGTTACCGAGTATTGATTTCGGCATTCTACGGAAGACGGCAAGGATAAGTGTTCAAGGAAAAATCCCGTTTGAACCTTAGGAATAGATTAGGATACAAGTGACATGTCACTAGGATGATTGAGCATCCGAACTCGTTGAGTTGAGTCCGAGTTCACTTATGGATGCGAATGTCCGAACTCGTTGAGTTGAGTCCGAGTTCGTGAGATGTAACTAGGCATCCGAACTCGTTGAGTTGAGTCCGAGTTCACTTATGGATCCAAACGCCTGAGCTCGTTGAGTTGAGTCCGAGTTCGCTTATGGGCGGGTTACATGATTGCTTGATTGCATATATGGCACTTATGTGCAAGTTATCCATGTATCCGAATTATATTCCGATGTGTTCAACGGGTAAAGTTCTACTCAATAGAGGAATATTCGAGATGTAAAGAGAAGTATTGGTGAGTGATGTGAAATGGTTATTTTGGACAGGTATGTATTTAACCCTCGGGTTGAGTATTGATACAACCACGATAAGGCAATAAGATGATGAAAAATGATTAAAAATGTGATATGTGTTTTAGTGATACATGCTAATGTTGATTGGTATGACTGTTTGTTATGTTACTTATTATTTGCATATGAACTTACTAAGCATTTATGCTTACTCCCTCCTTCTTACTCATTGTAGTTTTGGACAAGCTAGCTCAGGAGTCGGGATAGGTCGAAGGCTCAGTCACACTATCCGGAAGACTTTTGGTAATGGCTTGTAAATTTAAGTATGGCATGTATAGCAATATACTTTTTTTTGTGTAAATGATCTTATGGTATGGTGATGGAATGGTTGAGGAAATGCTTGATAATGATAAATTATGAAAATATTTAGTTTAGATTATATTTGATGTTAAGGAAAATTATTAAGATACTTAGTGCATAAAAACTCATAAAAGGGATAAAATTTACCATAAACAGAATACTGCAGCAACACTGACGCGAGTTTAAAAATTTACTAAAAATCATAGAAATTTAACTTGGTGATGGAATACATATAAAATTGAAGCTTATTATGTCTAGTTTCACATGAAACAAATGAAACAGGTAAAGGAATTATACGTTACAAGATATTTGAATTTTAGTGAAACAGGGTCATAGCAGTTTCTGAATCCCCTGTTCCAACTTTAGAAATTCACCATAAATTGTAAAGATATAATTAGGTAGCGTATTTTATATTCTAAAAATCTTTATTGAGTCTAGTTTCATTAGAAACAAACCTCATAGTCATATGGATTTTTTACAGAGAGAAATTTGGTTCGTAGTAAACAGATGTCAGACCAGTCAAGTCCTGAAACAGGGGTAACTTTAACTAATAAATTGTACTAATTGGCCCAACCAAAAATTCTAGAAACAAATTAGTAGATAGGTATATGAGTCTAGATTTAGAGAAAATTTACGAATCTTGATTTCGAGTTTCGTAACTCGAGATATGATTTTTCTTGTGACTATGATGCAAGTAGCTTAAAAGCTGTGAATGTAGAAATAAATAATCCAAAGTTCTAAATATGTTAAATTAAGCTTAGTAACACCTCATACTCGACTCCGGCGACGGTCTCGGGCGTGGGGGCGTTACAATAATGATAAAAATGGTCATCAAAATGACAAGCCTTATGAATTTGAAATAAGGAGTCTAGACTTGGTACTGCATGAGTAGATGCATTACTTGTAAGAGGACATGTTAATGTTAAGGATGTGTCTTAATAAAGAGTGTTTAATCACTAAAATGATGTCATGATTTGCGATTTTGATGTGCATAAGTTTGTAAAAGATTATGGGTAACATGAAGGCTTGGAAAATAGCCTAAGTGTTGGCCACAAGGGCTGAGACACGGCCGTGTGTCTCAACCGTGTAAGGGACACGGCCTCGACACACGGGCGTGTGGTCCGGCCGTGTGGTTTGATGTGCATGCTGATGTCATAAATAGAGAGTTACACGGCTTGAGGACACGGGCATGCCAAAGGCACACGGGCGTGTCCTTATGTCCACACGGGCATGTGACCCTGTTTCATGGGAAAATTTTTTAAGTTTTTCTGAAACTTCTTAAAGTTCTCGGTTTAGTCCCGAATCGATTCTGATGAATGTTTTGGGCTTCGTAGACCCAAATAAGGGATGATGTGCATGTGTTTGAAAGGTTTTGAATTAAAAGAGATTTTATGGCCCAATTTTTACATGAATGTGTATGTTTAATTCCGGTAATGCCTCGTACCCTGTTCTGGCGTTGGACATGGGTAAGGGGTGTTACAATAGTAATTGCAATTATATCCAGAAGCATTGTTCTGATGATTCGCAATTACTTAACCATGGAGTCAGTCCAGAAGAAGTACCTTGATTGAAAACTCATTGTTGTATACTCTTTATGAAAACAATTCATCCAACTGTTTTGTCCAATGACCTCATTATGTGTGTGTTACCGTTATATGATATCCTTGATTCCTTTGAGTTAAATCTATTTACTCAATACAACCCTATTTTATCTTATTGTCACCATTGTGTCTTCTTAATGATTAATATAATCATTGTCAACAAATGACTGTGATCAATTACTCGTTCGAGAACTAGCAATCCATGGTCGCGTTCCATATTTATCAATCCACATTATGTCAATGAGAGGATATTGTTAACTCTTTAATTGAGCTATGAATTCCATTGTTGCTAGTAAAGTCATGCCATGCACAAGTCATGTACCCAACATACTAGCTATCGGCTCTATCATCTTTAGAGCATATGTAACACCCCACACTCGTGCCCTACACCAGGATGGAATACAAGACATTACTAAACTTAAAGACATGCATTTCCAACGTTTTCAAATCATCAAGGCTTGATCAAATTTAAAACTTTTTTGAACTTTGTCTAAACTCCTTAATATGGGCCTACGAGGCCCCAAACATCCATTGGTAACCATTCGAGAACCAACCAGGGTCCTTTAACTAACTTTAGAAAAATAACTCTTGAAACAGGGCACACGCCCGTGTAGAAGGGCAACATACCTGTATGGTCATTATAACATGGCCGTGCTGATGGCCCGCGTGACACACATGACCTAAGCATCTAGGGATAGGCCCGTGTCCCGTGCCCATTTGAATTACATTCTAAATTCGAACCTACAGGGGTTTTCACATGACCTGACACACACCCATGTCTATGGCCCGTGCCCCTCACACGGCCATCACACACCCATATCCTAGCCTGTGTCTAAAAACCTTGACATTCTGTTTCTGACATCAACAACCCTTTAAAGACACACGGCAAGGCACACACCCGTGTGCTAGGCCATGCCCTTCACACGGCTGAGACACACAACTATGTGTTTACTTCCATGCATATTGACTTGTAAATTTTACGTGTAGGGGACACATGACCATGTAACACGCACATGGGGCTGATCTTGTGTCACACACGGCCTAGACACACCCCCGTGTGTCTACCCGTGTGGACAATATAAGCCTATTTACCGAGCCCTATGCCACCTTGAAACAAAAATTTATACCAACCAACATATCAAAGTCTAACTTAATATGATTTCTCAACTAATAACCATATCTAAGGCCTATATACATTTCATATATTCAACCATGCCAACAATTTCACATTCATGAAAGACTATCTTGCATTCATATAATGACTTTTACAATTAGCCATTTTCATGGCCTTATACAAAAGAAGTCAAATACTAAAACAAGCAAAAACCTTTGGCCCCAAAAAAATGTGACACCAAAATAAAATCAAAAGTTCCTATACATGCCATAATCAAAATGATAAAACTAGCTATACCAAGTGCTTCAAGGATAGTGTGGCTAGCTTCCCTGACGTAGGCGATGATCTACAACCTACTTTGGAGGCACTATAAGAAAATGGAAAGGAAAGAGGGTAAGCAAGGCAGCTTAGTAAGTACATATATGTAAATAAGTGTAATTAGAAAAACACACACATTCATCAAACAATGGATTATCATACTTGAATGATATATCATTTTAAGCTCACTATCTTACTCTTCACTTCCTTTATGCATAATTACTACATCTCATCACACACTAAGGTCTTGTTCATGGGTTTAGTATACACACCTCTAATCATCCGTAAAATATCCCAATTTCATTCTCTCTAATAACATACCTCATTGAAATTTTCCCCAACTCGTTCTTCAAACTACCAGTTGTGTAACACCCCAAACCTGGCCTAGACGTTATGGCCAGATCTGACGTGTCACATGGACTTACGACTTAGTATGCATTCGTTGGTTTAAGTGATTGGGGTGGTCTTTGTAAAAACAACGGTTGAATGAAAAACCAGTTTATCAATCTTTAGGCTATCCATTTGTTGTGCTTGTTGAGTCTTGGAAAATGTTCATTAATTTTGAAAACTCGCGCAGCCTAACACTAGCAGTTTAGACATAGTATAAATATATTCAGAAAATAAAACCATAGCGGAAAAAGAAATTTAAATAGCGGCCTTATTACAACTTAAAACCCAAAATTAAATTAGAATATAAAATAACAAAAATACACTAACATAGAAAAGCCAACTTTGCAGATGATGTGGCCACTCCGAATCCCTCACAGTTCCAAGCCCACTATGGTTGGGGATTTCCTACAGAGATGAAAATAAAGGGTGAGTTCGGTAAACTCAGTGTGTAACATAACCCAACCATAGCCCAAAACAGATCAAACCTCAGAGTCAGACTTATCTAGGCCTTGGCCCAGTACAGAAATCAGAATGAAACCCATAGGCCCATAGCAGATACAGAACAAATATATCAAGAATGCAGAAATCCCAACCCAGAGCCATCCATAACACCCCCGTACCAGCCTTACACCGTGTCGGGAGACTACTCGACCCACCCAATCGCTACACACCACAGAAATTGCAGCGAGGCTGCGAGATATTGTGACGAAGTCACCAGGTACAGAAATTGTGGCTAGGCCACCATAACAGATATATATATGTGGCGAAGCCACCAGATTGCAGCGAGGCTGCCAGATATTGTGACGAAGTCACCAGAACAGATATATGTGGCGAGACCACCAGATTGCAGCGAGGCTGCCAGAACGCTTCTTCCATCAATATAAACCCATGTCCCATGCAACAGAAATAAAATCGTAATTTTGCATGCATAAGGGTATTTCAGTAATTATTATGTATTGCTAAGGTTTCATGCTCATTCTAACGTTTACTAAGTAATCAGAAGTACTTACCTCGTCTTTTTACCCAAGTGGACCTATTGGCCCATTGGCCCGTTTTCAGCCCATTAAGTCCAATAATACCGTTGTGCACGAAAATGCACACTCTGCACTCTAATCATCCAAATGCACCATATTCATTAACAACTATCTCACGAGCGCTCGCATGCTCGCGAGTTCACAAAATACCAACGTTCAGTATTTCGACTTTTACCGATTAAGTCTAAGGGAGGGTGTTGTTTACACACCTGGTTGATGACGATTGATGACGATATCTCCCACGCGATAATCCTACAATCGATCACTAACATATTAGACTTACGAATTAACGATAACTAACATAAATCCACGTCAACTAACCCAATCATCATACAAGTTAGTCATTTACGCACGAGGGGCAAAATAGTCATTTTACCCTCCAGGGGTAAATCGGTAGTCCTACCCTACAGGGGTATTTTAGTAATTCTACAACTTATCCACTTGGGCCTACGGACCCATTGGGACGACATGGCCCATTTCAGCCCATCGCGGCCCGAAATAGCCGTCCTATTCTAGAGTAATGAGAAATACACACCGTTAGGAGACTGCAGTTAATCCGCGCTCCAAACACTCTTAGCTGACGCCCAACCCAAACGAGCACGTCACAAAGCGAAAGGGATCAGCCAAGAAGGGTATGCCTACTCTCCTCATGGTTTGCTCTATTTAAAGCTAGCTCTCTATCTACTCTTATGTTATCTTCCCGATGTGGGATCCCTCCATCACCAGAGTTTAAAACCAACACCAACTCTTGCCATCCCAACATATCAAAATAATCAACCTTTGCGTGCCAAGGGATTCGAACCAAAGTCCTCTCACATGCCAACTCACGCCACCACCACTAGGCCATCAACTCCGTAACACCCCAAACCCGGCCTAGATGTTATGGCCGGATCTGACGTGCCACATCGAAGCGTTCAAAACATTTCAGGTTGTTGTTCTAGAAAAACTTACTTAGTGTTTTAAAAGATAATTTCAATGTAGGTTAAAGTGAATGGAAGTTGTACACCAGGTAGGAAACCGGGAAAAGAGGAGGTGAGTCCATCGGACTGTTTAAATACCAAGCTCTCTTCGGATCCAATCCTAGACATGCACACCGCCATTGCCACACCTTAACGTCATGTATATTTCTAGGAAACCAATTTGATTAAGTTCTTTTTTAGGAAAAGTGATTAATTTTGGAAAATATTTTCATTGCGGAAGCTTTACTTGTTGTCGTGTTATTTTGAAATCAGTTACTGTTTTTGAAAACGCGCCCTAAAAGTTTTTCAATTTCAAAAATTAAATATAAGTAATACCTATCTTAATAAAACATATGAAAACCATAAAATAATTAAGCGGCCTTATTACAATTAAAAAAAAGCCCAAAAGCTTAAACGTAAATAAAAAGGATGTCCAGTTCACTAGAAGAAAATCAACTTGCAGAACGTGTGGCCACTCCGAATCCCTCACAGCTCCAAGCCCACTATGGTTGGGGATTACCTACGTGGATGAAAATAAAGGGGTGAGTTTGGGGAAACTCAGTGTGTAAATTAACCCAACCATAGCCTATATCGGTTCAAACCACAGAGAACAGAATAAGTTGGCCTTAGCCTAGAACAAAAATCAGAATAGAGCCCATAAGCCCATAACAGAACAGAACAAACATCACATGTTTATGCAAAACCCAACCCATATCCAACCACATGCACCCCCATACCAACCTTTCACCATGTGGGGAGACTACTCGACCTACCCAAACCGCTACACGCCACAGAAATATGCAGTATGGCTGCCAGAACAGATAATGTGACAGAGTCACCAGAACAGATAATTATGGCAGAACCACCAGAACAGATATATGTGGCAGAGCCACCAGATCAGATAATTGTGGCATAGCCACCAGGACGCTTCCTCCATAATATAACCCATGTCCCCATGCAACAGATATACAATCATGGCATACATCATACAGAATTAAATCATCATGCTTTTCAGTCAAAAGTAACCCTAAGGTTATAATGGTAATTTTACACCTAGGGGTATATCAGTAATTTCCATACATAGGGGTATTCAAGTAATTTCACTATTCTTAAGGTTTCCATGCATAACATAGCCATTTGCGTACGACCAGAAACACTTACTGCATTTTCTTACCGAATTGGGCTCGTTGGCACATTATCCCGATTTTGGCCCATTAAGCCCAAAAACATCGAAATGTACAAAATCGTGCACTTTGCAATCATATCACTTTAATTTACCACATGCAACAAAACTATTAATCTCATGAGCATTTGCACACTCGCAAGTTCTCAAAATACCGCTTTTCGGCATTTCGGCTTTTCGGCTTTTGCCGATCTAGTTTATAAGAGGGTGTCAGTTACACACTTGTTTGCGACGATATGCTGACTAGATCCACACATGAACTGCCTACAATTGGATTACTAACACGTTAATCTAACTATCAAAAATGACTATGTATTAACCTCTTACCATATTCGGCCAAACATGCCTAAAACCCTATTGCTCTTACCTTCTTGCAGAAATATGGATTAGATCCAAGGATCCAACTGAATAGTCTTCAAGTCCTTCGCCGCACGCTCCCTTGTTCACACTAATGCTTACACATTCAAAAAAAGAAAGAGGCATAATGCCTTTAGTCCTAACGTTAGCCCCCCTTAAGGGTTTCGGCTTTTTCTTAAAACATGTATGATTAATGCAAATTATTTCAACAACTTACCTATCGTTGTTCGGCTTAAAAGAGTACACCTATCCATGATCCTAACCCCGATCTACCGTACATGTGAGAAGAAATAGATTCCAACAACCCAAGTTTCGGCTTCCTCCACCATAGGTTTATAGATTTTGGCTTTTATAAGTAAGTAAGAGAAGAGAAGTTTGGCTACCACAAGATTCGGTTCTTAGAGAATATGGGAAATGGTAACAATAATGGATGCGTCAGAGAAGGAAGGGTATGAGTTCGATTATGAGGAAAAGAGAAGATAGCAGAAGGAAAAGGATGAGAAAAGAGGTAATATTCGGCTATGGAGAAAACGGTACAGTGAGGGGTTTCTAGGTTTGGCTAAAAGAAAAAGAAAAGATAAGCAGAGAATTCGATTTTGTGGTTGTGAAGTCGGCACAGGTGAAGTCTTCGATTTTTAGTAAAAATAAAAAGGAAGAGAAGAGAAACCTAATTTTTGGCAGAACAAACTAAATAACCTAGTCTCGAAACAGAAAAGAATTCGGCAGCCCTAGACCAAATGCCAAAATTCCCAACATAAAAAATAATTCCCTTAATATGTGTCATTGTGACTTGAACCTCAGCTCTCCCTAGCATCCACACGCCACTTTTATAGCCTTCCCAGTGGCGTCACATGCCACTTTGCCACCTGCTTCTTTGTGTTTTATTTTACCCAATTAATACTTAAAAGCCCAATTAACCAGAACCCCTTTTTCCTATGGAACTAAAATTAACTAAAGTTACCGATTTTTAACTTAAACTTGGGTCTTCTAGAGGCCCACTAACATAATTAAACCTACGCCAAACAGAAAAAGCGCAGAAATTTTAAATTTGCCAACATACACAGAATTCCCAAAAATTGGGGCGTTACAAACTCATCTGTGTCATAAATCCAACACATTAAACTTTAAAGCGCACCTACTTGCTTCCAGATTTATTGAAAAGAAAAACCAAAATATATTGCAAGAGCCAAGACTTGAACCTTGGACCCCTTGCTTCCTCTATGTCACTTCCTTGTCCCCTAAGTGGCGCCACCTTGCCACTACACCACACTCCTTTTTGTGTCATCTTTTACCCCTTTACTCTTAAAAGCCCAAACACCAATTGCATCACCTGTTCATAAAATTAAAATTCCGAAGACTACCACAGATTTAACTTAAGTTTGGGCCTTCCAAAGGCCCACTAACCTACTAAAATATATATTTTAGCCAACCAGAACACACACAAATTTTAGAAAATTAAAGAAACACAGAAAACCCAAAAATTGGGGCGTTACAACTCTACCCTCCTTAAAGAAATTTCGTCCTTGAAATTTTACCTGAATCAAACAGATGAGGATATTGTTGATGCATCGCCACTTCTGAATCCCAAGTAGCTTCCTCTCCGCCATGATTACGCCATAGCACCTTTACTAGCGGAACTGATGTCCTCCTCAAAATCTTAACTTCTCGATCCAAAATCTGCACAGGCTCCTCCTCAAAAGTCAAGTCTATTTGGACCTTGATCTCTGCAACCGGCACAACATGAGTAGGGTCAGAACGATACCGCCTTAACATGGAGACGTGAAAGACATCATGAATCCTATCCAACTCTGGAGGTAGCTCCAACTGATAAGCAACTGGACCCACTCACTTAAGAATCCGATAAGGCCCAATGAACCGCGGACTTAACTTGCCTTTCCTCCCAAACCTTAATATTTTCTTCCAAGGTGAAACCTTCAAGAAGACCATATCACCCACAGAGTACTCAATTTCCTTGCGCTTCAAATCTGCATATGACTTCTGTCTATCATATGCTTCCTTCAACCGGTCTCTAATCAACTTGACCTTATCATCAGTATCTTCCACCAACTCAGGTCCAAGAACCTGTCATTCACCCAACTCGGTCCAACAACTAGGTGTACGACATCTTCGCCCATACAGTGACTCATAAGGAGCCATTCGAATACTTGCCTGAT
Source organism: Gossypium hirsutum (assembly GCF_007990345.1). Classification (NCBI taxonomy): domain Eukaryota; kingdom Viridiplantae; phylum Streptophyta; class Magnoliopsida; order Malvales; family Malvaceae; genus Gossypium; species Gossypium hirsutum. Next base: position 72,303,342 of record NC_053431.1, read on the forward strand.
AACTGTTGTTGTATGGGGCACGCTTATGCCCTTCAGCCATAGGCGACACTAACTTATCAACACGGCCATGGCACACACCCGTGCTCCTGCCCGTGGATGACACTATCTTTTTAACATGGCCATGGCACACGCCCGTGTGGCATACCCGTGTACAACTTTGAGATAAAATTTTAAGTGTAGGGGACACACGGCCATAGCACACGCCCATAGGAGGGAACCGTGTGTCACACACGGCCTAGACACACGACCGTGTGTCTAACCATGTGGACTTTAATAGGCTATTTTCCAAGCTTTCAGTCACCCCTTTCTACTACTTGTACTTAGTGGTTACCAAATTCAAAGTAAAACACAATTATACATTTGTAAATAATCTTGATTAAACTAGATGTATGGAAACCTCATATCATTGGTTTCATACATGATAGGTTACTTCCCATTTAGTGATTATAGGTTTCCATGTCACTTTAATTCGTCCAAAATTGGCTCGTTCATGTGACTCATTGCCAATTGGTAACGACCTATCACTTGTAAATAAAACCATGCATAAATTTGTAGGTCATAGCCTACTTCAATTAAGCCAACTTTTGTGGCCATATACAAAGAGATAAACTTAGTTTTACATGCCTTCATTTGGCAAATCAAATGACACATATAAAAAAATACTCAAAAATACTATACATGCCATTGAACAAAACAAACAAAGTTTTTATACCAAAGCTTGTCTAGTTGATAGTGTGTTGACTCTTCAATCGTCTTCCAATCCTTTTGAGTTCTCGAGCTCTGAGAGACAGGGAAAAAGAAAGGGGTAAGCATTTTCATGCTTAGTAAGCTCGAATAACAAGAAAGTAAACTTACCGAGCAATTAGCATACATCCATATTTAAATCATGAAATCATCAATTATGAAATGATTCCCTACAACATACATTCAATCAATGAGTTCGTCATATAACAAGGCATCATGTAATTTATGTAGATGAGCTCATCATTCATCATCTTATTGACATACATCATATTAATCCCTTTGAGTTTCTAGGAAAATCTCGATGGAATACCCATTATCCGTCAATTCTTACAAATGATCATTTCACATATATGCACTCCCGCGAACCTCACATCTCAAGGCGGGATTACCAGTCCAAGCTAAATCCCTCATATCATGAACTCATAAAGTGATGTCGAGACTACCAGTCTAGGCTAAATCCCTTATAACGACAAACACCCTTAATGAGCTCAAATCTAAATTACCAGTCCAGGCTAAATTCAGACCCTAATCAGATTACCCGTCTGGGCTAAATCCATAATGCACACATGTTCTTCGGGAGGCTTGATCATTCAAGGAACACCCATCCGGGCTAGATCCTTTTAATACTTGAGATCATAGATTACCCGTCCGGGCTAAATCCTTACTGCAACACATGCAGGATTTTAGTTCACATGTCAAACAGGGTTTGTCCATCGAATTTCATTTTTCAACCTCAACCGAGACATTTTTCACATGTCATCATCAAATATGCATTTCTATGATATTCATGTCAATAATAAATACAATCATCATGCATTCATAAATCATACAATTATACATATTAGGGGTTTACTTTAAATTATCCGAACTTACCTGCTATTCTTTTCGGAATTGTGTTTTGGTTATTCCGAAACCTTGCATTTACCTTGATCGACCTCTGGAATTTGTTCCGGGGTTATTGAGCTTGGAAAGCTTGAAAACCCTAGTTCGGCAGCCATGGAGAAGAAAATGGCTGATTTTTGCCTTTCTTTTCCCATTTATTTCATTAAATTACTAAATGACCAAAATACCATCATGCCCTTTCTTTAGAATTTCAACCATGCAAGCCCATTTTTGTCTAAAAACTTAGAATTTAGGAAAATTGCTTTCCAAGGCCTTCTAATTCATAACCCAAAGCAATTTCATAAAAATTGCTTCTAGAAATCAAGTTTTGCAATTTATTCAATTTAGTCCCTAATTTCCAATTGAACACCTTACTTAAAGAATTTCTTTATGAAACTTTAACACATGCGTATACTCATATTGTAGGCCTTATAATAGTCATAAAATAAATATTTTGATATCGGATTTGTGGTCCAAAAACCACTATTTTGACTAGGCCTTATTTGGGGATGTTACATTTCTCCCCCTTAGGGACTTTCGTCCTCAAAAGTCTTACCAGAAAACAAATTTGGATATTAACTTCTCATGGTTTCTTCTGGCTTCCATGTAGCCTCTTCTACACCATTTTTATGCCATAGAACTTTTACAAGAGTCACATCTTTATTTCTCAACTGTTTAACTTCACGAGCCAATATCTTAACCGATTCCTCTTCATAAGTCATGTACGGTCGAATTTCAATCTCAATCGGTGAAATCATATGAGAGGGGTCTGATCGGTATCTCCTTAACATGGATACATAGAACACGTCATGAATCTTTTCCAATTCGGGTGGCAACACCAAACGATAGGCTAATGGTCTAAATCTTTCGGTGTTCTCGTACGATCCGATAAATCGTGGATTCAGTTTACCTTTTTGACCAAATCTCAATACCTTTTTCCATGGAGATACTTTCAAGAATACTCTATCTCCAACTTGAAACTCAATGTCCTTTCTTTTCAGATCAGTATAAGACTTTTGCCTATCTGAAGCAGCTTTTAAACAATCCTGTATCACTTTAACTTTTTCTTAGTTTCTTTGAACAGATGAACTCCATGAATCTGATTTTCCTTGAGTTCTGTCCAGTACAATGGAGTTTGCCACTTCCTACCATACAAGGCCTCATAAGGTGCCATCTTCAAACTTGTTTGGAAACTATTCTTGTAGGCAAACTCTACTAATGGCAGGTATTTTTCCCAAGTACCCTGAAATTCAAGGATGCAACAATGCAACATGTCCTCGTGAATCTGAATCATCAGCTTAGACTGACCATCGGTCTGAGAATGAAAAGCTATGCTAAAACTCAACTTCATACCTAAGGCTTCTTGTAACTTCTTCTAGAATTTCAAAGTGAACCTCGGGTCTCTATCCAAAATAATCGACAGTGGTACTCCGTGTAATCTTACTGACTCAGAAATATACAAATCGGCCAATCTATCAAGAGAATATTCCATCTTTGCCGGAATGAAATGAGCTAACTTTGTCAATTTATCCACTATAACTCATATGGCATCTTTCTTTTTTGGAGTCATAGGTAGTCCTGTCACGAAGTCCATGGTAACTCTGTCCCACTTCCATTCGAGGACTATTACAGGCTGTAACAAACCTGAAGGCACTTGATGTTCAGCTTTAACATGCTGACATACCAGGCATTTCGATACAAATTCAGAATTATCTCTTTTCATGCCATTCCACCAGTACATCTTCTTTAAATCGTTGTACATCTTGGTACTTCCTGGGTGAACAGACAAACGACTATTATGTGCTTCTTGTAAAATCTTCCGAATAAGCTCATTGTCTTTGGGTACATAAACCCTATCTCTAAACATTAAGCATCCATCAGGACTGATTCAGAAATCTGATTCAACACCAGACTCACATTGAGCCCTTTTTGCTTGCAAGTAATCATCATTAAACTAAGCATCATGAATTTCCTGCAGAATTGTCAGCCTAGCCTCCAGCTCAGCCAAAACTGAACCATCATCAAGCAAAGTCAAACGACCATCCATAGCTCTCAAAGAATGCAGAGATTTCCTACTCAATGCATCGGCGACCACATTCGCCTTTCCCGGGTGATAGCCGATAATCAAATCATAATCCTTAATTAGTTCTAACCATCTCTGCTGTTTCAAATTTAATTCTTTCTGGGTCATCAAGTATTTCAAAATCTTGTGGTCCGTGAATATACGGTAAGTCTCACCATACAAATAATGCCTCCAAATTTTTAAGGCAAAAATAATAGCAGCTAGCTCTAGGTCGTGGGTTGGATAATTCTTCTCGTGGGGCTTCAATTGCCGTGAAGCATAGGCTATCACCTTGCCATCTTGCATAAGCACACACCCAAACTATTTAAGGATGCATCATTGTAGACCACAAATTCTTTTCTCGATTCAGGTAGCACTAAAATAGGAGCTTCGGTCAGTAATGTCTTTAACTTTTCAAAACTTTGCTGATGCTTCTCCATCCATTCAAGCTTAACATCTTTCTATAGCAACTTCGTTATCAGAGTCGCTATTATGGAAAATCCTTTTACAAACCTTCGATAGTAACCGGCTAGGCCCAAAAAGCTTCTAACCTCGGTTACATTCTTAGGCGATTTCCATTCAACAATTGCAGAAATCTTACTTGGATCAACTCGGATGCATTCACCCGAAACTATATAACCCAAAAATCCAACTTCCTGGAGCCAAAACTCACTCTTGCTAAACTTAGCATACAGTTGCTTTTCCCGCAAGGTCTGCAACACAATTCTCAGGTGCTTCGCATGCTCTGCCTCATCTTTAGAGTAGATCAAAATGTCGTCAATAAACACAATGACAAACTTATCCAAATATGGCCGAAAGATTCTGTTAATTAGATCCATAAATACAACCGGTGCATTCGTCAGGCCAAACGGCATGACAAGAAATTCAAAATGGCCATACCTCGTTCTGAAAGCTGTCTTGGGTACATCCGAGTCTTTAACTCGTAGTTGATAATAGCTAGACCTTAAGTCTATCTTAGAGAATACGGTGGCTCCTCTCAACTGGTCAAACAAATCATCGATCCTTGGCAAAGGATACTTATTATTGATAGTCACCTTATTTAGTTGCTGATAATCGATGCATAATCTCATCTAACCATCTTTCTTCTTTACAAACAACACGAGGGCACCCCAAGGTGAAAGACTTGGCCTAGCAAATCCTTTATCTGTCAGTTCTGGGTACTCACACACTATCGGCACAGACTCAATCTTTAGCTTTGTTTACTTAGTGTTAAGTACAAATGCAAGGTAGGCTTCATATCATTTCCTCATATATGTCCGGGCAACCATTACCGTGATTACAATCGGTGGTGAACCCAGTTCTCTTGATTCGACTCGCAGAATCTTACCATCCGGGCATCTTAACTTAATATACTTACTACCGCAATCCACAGTTACATTATGAAGGGCTAACCAATCCATACCAAGTATTACATCAAATTCATCAAATGGTTACAACATAAGGTTAGCAGGGAAACAACGACCTTGAATCGTCAAAGGACAATTCTTACAGACTTTACCAACTAGGATAAATATGCCTAGTGGGTTCAACACTCTAATGATGAATTCTGTAGGTTCAACAAATATGTTCATGCTAGACTCCAATCTCATGCAGATATATGAATATGTCGACCCCGGGACAATTAAAGCAACAACACTTATATTAAAAAGAGAGAAAGTACCTGTAATAACATCAGGAGCAATGGCTTCCTCTCGAGCACGTATCGCATACGTTCTTGCTGGGGCTCAAACCTCTGATTTTGCAGTGTCTTTAGTCACAGCCCGACTGCCACTAGCACTCCCAGGGTATCTCAGAGGTCTACCTCGTGGAATGGGAGCACTCGACTTCAGGGCTATTTCCACTTCTTTTTCAGCTCGTTCTGGGCAATCTCTAAGAAAGTGATCAAGAGAACCACATCAGAAACACGCGCCACTCTTCATTCGGCACTCTCCAAAATGAAATTTGTTGCAGCTCTAACACTTCGATTTTTAATCATCCACACTTCCCACACTAGTCACCATCGAGGAGGAAGATTTTTAACCTCGTCGGTTAGAGATTTTCGATCTACCCAAATATCCCACTGACGAAGTGGAGCGTTCATGTAGGCTCCTGGCCTTCTTCGTGGAGAATGAGAGTGTTTTTCTGCTAGACCTCTTACTCACAACTCGAGCCTTTCTTTTAGCTTGTTTTTTTCATTATTAAGTTCCTCGGCCTTCTTAGCTCGATCGACCAATTCAGCAAACTCCTGTATTTCCAAGATCTCAATCAAAAACTTGATGTCCTTATTCAGTCCTTCCTCGAAACGTTTACACATTTCAGATTCAGTTTGGACCCATTCAGTTGCGTACTGACTTAGTCATACGAACTCTCTATTGTATTCCGCTACAGTCTTATTCCCTTGTTTGAGTTCCAGGAACTCCTTTCGCTTCGAGTCTAAAAACCGTTGGCTAAAGTATTTCTTCCTAAACTCTACTTGGAAGAAATACCAAGAAATATTTTCTTTCGGCACTACCGAGGATACGATTTTCCACCAATTGTATGCAGTGTCCTTCAAAAGGGACACAGCACACTTCAAACATTCCTCGAGTGTGCATGACAAATCATCTAGCACCCGTGTAGTATTTTCGAGCCAGAACGCGGCTCTTTCAGCGTCATCATCAACTTTAGCTCTAAATTCCTCAGCCCCATACTTTCTAAGCTTATCTACCCGGGCTTTACCGATTCTCACTAGTGCCATACCTTGTGGCACATCCTTATCAGGTCGGTTAGGGGGCGGGGGAGGTCTGGGTATATTGGGACAATTTCTCAAATAATCTCCAAACCACTCATCCATCATATCAAAGAAGGCAGCTTGGGCCTCTTCTCGGCCCTCAGATATAAGTCTTCTACTACTACTAGGTACAGCTTGTTGTACAGAAGCTGGAGCATGGCTCTCGGCTCTCTCGGACTCATCTTGTGCATGATTGGAAGACATTCACTCTATTCAAAATAGTTTAAACAATTAGGAGACGTCACACTATCAACATTCAAATAATGGCATGTATAGCAAACTTTAACATCCTCTACGGTAGTTTTAGAACTGACTAAACCTAGCTCTGATACCAATAAATGTCACAGCCCTCACCCGTACCCAACGTCGGGATAGGGTTCGAGGCATTACCTGGGGCTTTACACTTGAAACATACTATTTGAGTCACAAATTATCGTTCAAATTTAAAACCTTTCAACCTTGAATATCTCGTCCCTTATATAGGCCTTCGAGACCTATAGCATACCCAGAGGCAATGTGGGACAAATTTGGGTACATTCGAAAAACCTTAGGCTCTTTAGAAAATTTTCATTATCTTAAAGTGTCACACGCTCGTGTAGATGGGCCAGGTGGACTCACACTCCCGTGTGACTTGGGGCACGCCATGCCCTTCAGCCGTAGGCGACACTGACTTATCAACACGACCATGGCACACACCTGTGTTGCCTGCCTAAAGACGACACTGTCTTTTTAACACTGCCATGGCGCACGCCCGTGTGGCATGTTCGTGTACAACTTTGAGCTAAAATTTTAAGTGCAGGGGACACATGACCATAGCACACGCCCATGGGAGGGAACCGTGTGTCACACACGGCCTAGACACATGCCCGTGTGTCTAACCATGTGGACTTTAATAGGCTATTTTCCAAGCCTTTAGTCACCCCTTTCTACTACTTGTACTTAGTGGTTACCAAATTCAAAGTAAAACACAATTATACATTTGTAAATAATCTTGATTAAACTAGATGTATGGAAACCTCATATCATTGGTTTCATACATGATAGGTTACTTTCCATTTAGTGATTATGGGTTTCCATGTCACTTTAATTCGTTCGAAATTGGCTTGTTCATGTGACTCATTGCCAATTGGTAACAACCCATCACTTGTCACTAAAACGATGCATAAATTCGTAGGTCATAGCCTACTTCAATTAAGCCAATTTTTGTGGCCATATACAAAGAGATAAACATATTTTTACATGCCTTCATTTGGAAAATCAAATGACACATATAACAAAATATTCAAATATACTATATATGCCATTGAACAAATAAACAAAGTTTTTATACCAAAGCTTGTCTAGTTGGTAGTGTGTTGACTCTTCAATTGTCTTCCAATCCTTTAGAGTCCTCGAGCTCTGAGAGATAAGGAAAAAGAGAGGGGTAAGCATTTTCATGCTTAGTAAGCCCGAATAACCAGAAAATAAACTTAATGAGCAATTAGCATACATGAAATCATCAATTATGAAATGATTCCCTACCACATACACTCAATCAATGAGTTTTCACATAATAAGGCATCACGTAATTTATGTAGATGAGCTCATTATTCATCATCTTATTGACATACATCATATTAATCCTGTTGAGTTTCTAGGAAAATCTTGATGGAATACTCATTATCCTTCAATTCTTACAAATGATCATTTCACATATATGCACTCCCGTGAACCTCACATCTCAACGTGGGATTAGCAGTCCAGGCTAAATCCCAAATATCATGAACTCATTAGGTGATGTCGAGATTACCAGTCTAGGCTATCCCTTATAACGACAAACACCCTTAATGAGCTCAGATCTGAATTACCAATCCAGGCTAAATTCAGACTGTAATCGGATTACCCGTCCAGGCAAGATCCATAATGCACACATATTTTTCGGGGGGCCTAATCATTCAAGGAACACCAGTCCGTGCTAGATCCTTTTCATACATGAGATCACAAATTAACTGTCCGGGCTAAATCCTTACTGCAACACATGCAGGATCTCAGTTCACATGTCAAACAGGGTTTGTCCATCGAATTCCCTTTTTCAACCTCAACCGAGGCATTTTTCACGTGTCATCATCAAATATGCATTTCTACGATATTCATGTCAATAATAAATATAATCAACATGCATTCATAAATCATACAATTATACATATTAGGGGTTTACTTTAAGTTATTCGAACTTACCTGCTATTCTTTTCGGAGTTGTGTTTCGGTTATTCCGAAACCTTACGTTTACCTCGATCGATCTCCAGAATTTGTTCCTCAAGGTTATTGGCTTGGAAAGCTTGAAAACCCTAGTTATGGTGTCCCTTCAATTTTTGGCAGCCATGGTGAAGAAAATGGCTGATTTTTGCCTTTCTTTTCCCATTTTATTTCATTAAAATACCAAATGACCAAAATGCCCTCATGCCCTTTCTCTAGAATTTCAACCATGCAAGCCCATTTTTGTCCAAAAACTTAGAATTTGGGAAAATTTCTCTCCAAGGCCTTCTAATTCATAACCCAAAGCAATTTCATAAAATTACTTTTAGAAATCAAGTTTTACAATTTATTCAATTTAGTCCCCAATTTCCAATTGAACGCTTACTCAAAGAATTTCTTCATGAAACTTTAACATATGCATATACTCATATTCTTGGCCTTATAATAGTCATAAAATAAATATTTTGATGCCAAATTTGTGGTCCCAAAACTACTATTCCGACTAGGCCCTATTTTAGGATGTTACAGAAATTAGGAGATTTGATATGAAATTGAAAGGTATATTATGGCATTGTTGTATTATGTATTGGTAGGCATTGAATGGTATGAATTGAGTTTGATTGGAGTTGTTTTAAATGCCTCGTTGTGCCATGTTTTGTGCCATTTGGATTGTTGTAGGTGTGCACAAGTTTCGGTGCCATTTGTTCAGTTTGACGGTTTGCAGGATGAAGATCCAAACATTCACTTGGCAAATTTTCTGGAATTCTACGATACATTTAAAATTAATGGCATTTCTAATGATGCCATTCGTCTTTGGTTATTCCCTTTTTCATTGAGGAACAAGCTAAATAGTGGTTGAACTCATTACCGCGAGGGTCAATTACTACTTGGGAACAAATGACCGAAAATTTTTTATTAAAATATTTTTCGCCGGCTAAAACGGAAAAATTACGTAATGATTTCTCTTCATTTGTGCAGATGGACTTAGAAACTCTTTACGATGAATGGGAGAGATACAAAGACCTACTGTGAAGGTGTCCTCACCATGGATTACCTCTGTGGTTGCAAGTTCAAACATTCTACAATGGTGTGAACCCCTCGACAAGCCAAATGCTTGATGCAGCAGCCGGGGGAACCATAAATAACAAAACACCTGAAGAGGCTTATGAATTTATTGAAGAGATGTCACTAAATAACTATCAGTGGCAAGTCATGATGACTAAGCCAACTAAAACAGCAGGCGTTTATAACGTCGATTCGGTTACTATGCTGTCAAACCAGGTAAAACTTCTAAATAAAAAGATTGATGGTTTACTTGGTTCTACTCAGGTACATCCAGTAATGAGGTACGAGACGAATGGAGGAGGAGGATGTACAGAGTATCAACCCTTCAACCCTAGCATCGAGGAGGAACAAGTCCAATATATGGGTAACAATAACTCTAGATCCCAAAATAACCCATATAGTAACACTTATAATGCAGGTTCAAGGAACCATCCCAATTTCTCATGGGGCGGTCAAGAAATCAAAGACCACAACATCCTCCGGGTTTTCAACAACCACCTTATCAATAGGAAAAGAAACTGAACCTTGAAGAGATGCTGTCTAAATTTATCTCGGTGTCAGAAACCAGTTTCCAGAACACTAAGACAGCACTTAAAAGTCAACAAGTGTCGATCTAAGGGGTCGAAACTCAGATAGGCCAACTGTCCAAAATAATCTCCGAACGACCACAAGGTAGCTTGCCAAGTAACACTAAACCCAACCCAAGGGAACAGCTCAAAGTGATTAATGTTCAAGATGAAGAAGGATTTATTGAGCCTGAGCCAGAACCGAGGCAAGAAACTATGGTGAGCAGAGGTCAAGGTGAGGTAGGTCATAATAAAAACAAATCAGTGAATGTCGAATATAAACCTCGTGTGCCATACCCCAACGCGACAAGGAAAGACCGCTCCGATGAACAATTTGGTAAATTCCTTAAACTGTTAAAAAAATTACACATTAACTTACCATTTATTAAAGCTCTATCACAGATGCCGAACGCAATGAAATTTTTAAAGGAGCTTTTAGCAAATAAGAGAAAGTTGGACGATGAGTCGCATGTAGAGCTAAACACAGTTTGCTCAGCTATTCTGCAGAATAAGCTACCCAACAAATTAAAAGATCCAGGGAGTTTTACAATTCCTTGCTTAATTTGTAGTTTAGATGTTAATAATGCATTAGCTGATTTAGGGGCTAGAATTAACATCATGCCCTACAAAATGTTCAAACAAATAGGTCTTGGGAAACCCAAACAGACTAGGATGAGCATTCAATTAGCAGATAAAACTATAAGATTTCCTAGGGGTATTATTGAAGATGTGCTAGTTAAAATCGATAAATTTATATTTCCCATTGACTTCATTGCTCTAGACATAGAGGAGGATAGCAACACTCCTCTGATTTTAGGATGACCTTTTTTAGCAACTGCTAAAATGATTATTGATGTTGGCACAGGTGAGCTCACACTCCGTGTGGGAGACGAAACAATCACCCTTCAAGCTCGCAATTCTGGCAACACATTGGAAATTGAAGGTGATCGTCTAAACCATTCTACTAAAACTGACAATATGGTGCAACCTACTTTGTAGGAAATGAGTCTGAAGAAAGTACATGAGCCATTCTCAAGCAGTAGTAGAGGACCTATTCATGAAGATCGAAGGGTACAAATCATGGAGCTAGATGAATGGTGAACGCATAAAACGAGAAAACATGATAAACCAAAACTATGCCAGAACGAGCTCAACACATTCCCAAATCAACTTAAGGTTGGAGATAAAGTATTATTAGATGCCGCAGATCCTCACATTGTCACTACCAAACCGAATGAAGAAATCCCTCTTATGGTACTTAGCATTTTCCCATTTAGTACAGCCGAGGTAATTCATCCCAAGTTCAGCACTTTTAAGGTAAACAACACCCATCTAAAACCTTATTTTGATGAGAACGATAGTAGGAATGAGGAGTATAAACTCCTCAAACCACCATGACCATTCAATGGAAAGGTAAGTCGAGATTAGACTATAAATAAGTGCTTCTCGGGAGGCAACCCGAGCACTAACTGTATTCACCTCTTTAAATTTTAGTGTTTAACACCTAACTTACTAATAGAGCTCTTGAATATAGGTTTACCACACAGACACGGCCAAGCACACGGGCATGCTTAGGACCGTGTGGAAATAGGGCAAAGATTTTTCCCAGCATGGGCTATGATAAATCACAACGGCCGTGCGACATGGTCGTGGAAAAACTTGCCAAAACAACACAGGCATGCGACACGCTTGTGCATTGAAACCGTGGCTGAAACTGTCAAATTAACACAGGCGTGCGTCACGCCCGTGTCTAACACCCGTGGTCGAACATATTAAATTAACAGAGGCGTGGGTGAAGTGAACAACGGCAGACACTTCCATGCGACACGACCGTGCATACGAACACGCCCAAGGAACACGGGCGTGGGACAATTGTCGGATGCACCCAAATTCAAAATCAATTATTATGCTATCAAATCGATTATTTTGGTTGAGTTTGGTATACAATGTCATCTTCACGTGGTAAAAAGGCCGCCATCCCTGCTTCAAAGAAAATGAAGGGAGGGTCATCTTCCTCGGGTCCTACCGTGGAAATTCACCACCCTTTCCTGCAATTCCCCATCGGGCCCCAAGAAGAACTTTTCCAAATACTCCAGGCTTGACCTTTAACTGCGGGCTGCTGCATTGACTGGGCTGTAGTAGGACAAGTTCAGTTGGCTGATGAGATTCGGGCCCTCCTGACCACTAACCCTTGGGAGCTTTTCTTTGGGATCATCGAGCCAACATATCTCGAGCTCACGATGGAACTCTGCTTAACGTTTCATCGTCAGACCGTAATGATGAACTACAATGATCCCGGCACGGTGCAATTTTGCCTAGGCAGATTAGTCCTCCAGCTCAGCGTCCCAGAATTTGGTACTGCACTGGGCTTATACACGGAGGAGTTCAAGGAGGAGAATGACTTAGATACTCTCAACCGCCATATCCATCATTCTCCTTCATGGTGCTGGGACACACTAGCACCAGGTTCAGCCACCCATAATCCTATCCCCTCCAAGGCATCGACTCTCCCTTTATCTCTGAGGTACCTTCACACCATTTTGGCTCACACGATTACAGGAAAACGAGAGAGCGCTGGCGTCGTCAACACTCACGACGCCTACTTTCTATGGTGTATGTCGCACGGACACGTCATCAATCTTGCTTATTTCATTTCCCTCGCCATTCAGCACCAGACGGGGTGGCATAGGAAGGGGGTCATCTCTATTGGCCACTATGTTACTCAGTTGACTCGACACTTCGGGCTCCTCCGCACTGCGACCCAAGAATCAACCTTGACCCTCATTGGCCAGATGTCTCCACAAGGCATCTCGAGCATGCTAAGCATGAGGATGATTGAAAAGCACCGAGGAACCTACCTTCCTCAATATCGTCTCACCTAATCTACCGAGGAGGAGGCTCCCGAGGACATTATTGATGATGTCCCCCCACAGCACGAGGATCCACTGTCTCAGCCACCACCACCTTCTTGTCTAGTTCATGCAGTGGCTTCATATGCCGACATTTTTTAGCGCATCACTCGATTCGAGCAGCAGTGTTTTCAATGATTTGACAACATTGATGCTACTCTATAGCAATCTGTCAGCACCTCCACATCTCATCGCCACCCCCACCTCACGAACCATCTAGTGATGAAGATGTTTAAAAACTTTTATTTATTATTTTATGTTTTTACTTTTATTTTATTTTAAGACTATTTTTTATTTTCCTTTCATCTTATTTTTATTAGGATTTATAATTTTTATTTAACAATTTGGAATTCCGGCTATTTCTTACCGAGTAATCATTCTTCCTTATATATTTTCTAAAAGAGTTCCTGATGCTATCACAATTATAAAAAGCTCCAAAGCTCACTATTACTCAGGGACTCGAAACTCCACTAGGAAAGGTTCTCTACGACTGCCATGTCCTGCTCGACCATGACTATAACCAATTTCAGATATAATATCCTTTTGGTGCAAGACTTATGGGCTAATGAACCTCTACCACCGCTGGAGTATCCTCCTCCACCCTCACGGTGATTTTTCTCTGACACTCCAATTCAAGGAAATTCATTCATCACTCAGGAAGTTTCACTTCTCTCCCTATCTTATTTTGACATTCTCTTCTATATATATCTTTGTACATTGAGGGCAATGTACATCTTAAGCGTGGAGGGGTATTCATTTCATTATCAGAAAAATCCCTGAATAACTACCATGTTCTCTTGAAAAGCTCTCATATCATATTTAGGATAAATTTTGATTGATTTATGATTTTGATTAATATATCTTGAATTAAAACATAGGCATTTATGCATTGATTGTTTAAAATTTAAGACATTAGAGAATCAAGCATGATAAGTTGATTTTTAAGAATTTAAAATTTTAGGTTGTTTCCCCAAAGTTAGGTATTACTTTGACTTGGAATTTACAAGGTTTAAACATCAGAAAGCCATAGTTCTTGTGAGATTTTTGAGCCTTTTGAGCATCTATTAATTCTTTCATGCTCACTTTTATTATTACTTTAAGTGCGTCAGTATTGAACTGTTATTCTAGAACTTGCTTGATTATGCATGTCATGACCACACTATTTAATTTGATATGTCAAAATGAGAAAGGCACTTAGGATTAACCCCGTTGAGCTAACAAGCCATTTCTTGTATTACCCTTAATATTAACCCTTAACCCATTATTGTTGAAATCCCCTAAATTAAGTTTGATCCCAATTTTTGTCGAGATTTGAATTGAAATAGTTGCTCAACTATGTCTTGTTCTTGATAGTTAGTCTATGTTATTCAAAAAAAAAACTGTGCATACGCATTAGTAGTAATCTTTTGTTTTTGAGCTTAAGTATTTAAATTCCATATTCTGAGAAGAGGTTCTGTTGTACGCAAGTGATGGTTAAATCTTTTTCTAGTTAAGTGATTTTTCAATTCAATCTCGATTCTAATTGTTTCTTTCAACTTGTGACCACACCCTCTAACCAAAGCCACAGTACAACACTCTAAAGACCTTTTGATTGATGTATCATCTCAATTTATAATGGTGGAGATGTGATTTTCATGCAAACCTATTGTAATAACTTTTCATATTGACTGATGAGTGCTACCTTTATTGTCCTTAAACACTTTGAGTGATTTGAGTGAATCTTTAGTGAGGATGTTAAACTCCATGAGATTTCGAATCGAGGTAACCACTTAGATAAGGGGAGATGCCTAAGTTTTGCATGATTAAATACTCAACTTGGAATGTTTGAAGCTCTAATGTTCTTTTAGTTGAATTCTCAATGTACGGTTACACATGAATTAGTTTGAGATATCTTCGATAGAGATTATAAGTTAAGAAGAATTTATTTTGATTATGAGGTGAGAATTTTGCTTGAGGACAAGCAAATGCTTAAGTGTGGGGGTATTTGATAAACGCAATTTATACATATTTTTACCTCATGCTTAACACATTTTATGAATGATTGTTCCTTAAATTTGGTGAATTTGATGCTCCTAATGCCTTAATTTCATGTTTTATACTTAGGAGACCATAGGAGAGTGAAAGGAACGAGAAATGGGCCAAAAATGGAGAAAATGAGCCAACGGACAAAATCAACATGGCCTGGACCTCTTCACACGGTCGTGTCAATTTGGCAGAATCGAAGCACGACTCACACGAGTGAACTACACGCCCGTTCCTATTTAACAGGCTTGACCACGGCCTGAAGTAATCGCACATGGGCATGTCCCTATCGAGCCTAATTTCAGTCCATTTCAAAAAAGGCCAATTTTGAGGGTTCTAAGGCATTCTAAAGCCTATAAATACACCCTAGAGGAGGAGGAAAAGAGACACAGAGAGAAGGAGGCAGGGAACTGCTCAAAGAAAGCCGATTGATCCATCTTAAAAGCCAGATTCACCATCAAGACTGAAGATCTCCCTTCAATTTTGCTCCAAGAGTTTTGGATTTTCTTTATGTTTTGTATTCATTACTCTTCTGAGATGTTTTCCTTTTTAGTTATGAACTAAATTCCCTAAATACCTAAAGGGAATGAAACCTAAGACGAATCTTGTTATTATTTTCTAAATTGTATGATAAATATTTGGCTTGTTCTTAATTATGTGTTCTTAATTCTTGTTTTGATATTCCAGGATATTGATTCAAGTTAAGCTTTTATTCAGAGGAGGAATAGACCCTGTCTAAGAGTACAATTATCATAATTAAGCAGAGTTGATTGCATGCCTAGAGATAGGGTGACAAGATTTTGCTGGATTAGGGTGAAACCTAATAAGGGGATCCATAGATCGAGTTAATGCAACCCTAAGGTGTTAATTACAGAAAAGTCGCAATTATTCAATCTAGGGATTAGAAGTTATTAGTCTTGAATAGGGAGAATAACATAAATTAGGGATCTCTACGGAACAAGTTAAATGAATAAATTGCCTGATTCGAAGTTAGAATAACAAGTGAAGTCTAGGTGGATTCTTCCTTAGGTATTGTCTTAATTAATCGTTTTTCCAAAAGTAATTCCCCAATTCTATTTTCTGTGAATTCTTAGTTTAGATAATTAGTTAGTTAAAACAAAACCCCCTTATTCTTAGGCTAGATAATAAAAAGGCAGACATTACTAGTACTTTTAGTTCCTTTGGGTTCGATAATCTGGTCTTGCTAAAACTATACTATTGTTCGAGAGGTACACTTGCCTACATCGTGATACTAGTTAGTTTCAAGAACGATTCTTTATAAATATTTAAAACCTGTCACACAAAATCGCGATCAACTATACTACGACAGATGGCTTGAGAGTGTGTTCCTTAGTTAAGTACCTTGAGGGGTAACTTCGATAAGAATTGATGGATTAGTAAATCGTACTCTTCGAGTGTACTATTTGAGCCTTCATCGGAATTTCAATGATTCAACGGACATAAAACTCTTGACATGGCATGAAAATCTTAAGATGATATAATAATGCCTTGAAAGAATATTGCTTGATGAGCTCATCTATGTTACTTAATTGATATGAAGATGTTGGTGACTAAAATGTTTGATTGAATGTATGTGATTAGGCAATTAACCAAATGGATGGAAACATAACATTGTATGCGTAGATTTTTATAAACAAGATTGGTTAGTTTAGTTTTTGTTATACGAACTTACAAGCATGTAATGCTTAGTAAGTTTTATTTTCCCTTGTTTTATAGTGCTTGGAAGCTTGTGAAGGTTGGAAGATCGTTGGAGCATCGTCGCACTATCAACTAGCATTTTGGGTATACTTAGTAAAATCATTTTGATATAATGGCATGGTTAGGACAACTTGGCCAATAGAGGCTTGAAATGTTATTTTGTAACTTAGCCATTGGAATGGCTAGTAATGGTTCATTTTGATATTTCTAAGTAGGATATTATGATATATATATACATGTGTTAAGTTGAGTACATGTGGTCAAATGTTGTTATTGCCTAAGTTAAATTAAGGTAAGTTTATAAACACTTGTGCTTGTAATGATAGGTCATGTTAAATGCTAAATTGCCTATTTTAGATGCTCGGAATGGTTGGTATTGGTTGTTTTTCTCAAGTGCAGGTCTTGGGTAAAATTTTGGGTGAGAAATGAAGTTAGAAATGGCTTCATTTTGTCCACACGGGCAGACACATGGGCATGTATCTAGACCGTATGTGACACACGACTTGGTAATATGGGCATGTGGTTAGGTCTTGTGTCCCTTGCACCTTAATCTTGAGAAATAGAATGCTTAGAATTGGGCACACAGGTAGAGACACGAGCGTGTTCTCATCCGTGTGTGACACACGGCTTAGAACACGAGCGTGTGTCATGGCTGTGTGAAACCTGCACCTAATTTTGAATTGAATTAATTAACCACACGGCCTAGCACATGGGCGTGTGGCATGGCAGTGTGTGCAGGTCAGAGAGTTACATGGGGCCGAACACAACCTCCAACATCGGTGTGTCTAGGGTCACACGGGCGTGTGAGCACTGAACCTTGGAAAATTTTTAAAAAGTCGCGAAAAATTCTTAGAGGTCTTGATTAAGTCTTGACTATATTTTAATACTCGTATTAGGCCTCGAGGGCCCGATCAAGGGACGTTATGGATCATCTTGGTAAATGAATAGTAATTTACGTAGTTTAGCTATACATGCCATTATATAAATTGTGATAGTGTGATGACTCCTAATCATTTTAAAGGTGTTTTTCATATAGTAATGTCATCCAATCGAGCTAGAGCTGAATTTGAGGTGCAAAGAGTTACGCTGCGTCTGGTAGTGAAATGCCCTTATCTGAGGGCTGAAGTAAGGAGGCAAAGCAAGCCTTCTTTCAAATGATGAATGAATGGTTTACTCAGTACCTGAAAAAAAAACCTTTCTATACAATCATCTTCGCGGCCTGCTCCCTAACCAATTCCTGAGGTGCCACAGGGTGCCAAACTTGTTAGAATTGGTAAGCCTCTGATAGATAAAATTTACAAACATGGGGCAAAAAAATTTAGAGCTACCACAGATGATGATATGGAAAGGGCCGAGTTTTGGCTGGAAAATACTATCCAGGTTTTGATGAATTGTCTTGTATGCCTGTGGAATGTTTAAAATGTGCAGTGTCTCTACTGAAGGATACAACTAATCATTGGTGGAACACAATAACTTCAATAGTACCAAGAGAGAATGTTAAATGGGAATTCTTCTAAGCTGAATTCAGAAAGAAATATGTTAGTCAGAGGTTCATGGATTAGAAAAAGAAAGAATTTCTAGAGCTCAAACAAGGAAACATGACTGCAGACGAATATGAATGGGAATTTGTTCGACTGAGTAAGTATGCTAGAGAATGGGTTTTAACTGAGATTGAAATGTGTAAACGCCTAAATGAGGATGTCAAGTTATTGATTGGGATTTTTGAAATAAGGGAATTTGCAGCGTCAACTAAATGAGCACATAAAGCTGGGGAACTACGTAAAAAAAAGAAGCAAGCCGAAAGAGAGGCTCGGGTTTCTAGAAAAAGAACTATGAGAAAGTCGCAATCATTTACTTCTAATTAATTCAAGAAGCATTATGATCATGTGACCACCTCTACAGGATATTCTGGAAGAGAGCGAGGCTCTCAACGTTCTAGCCTTAGGTCTTCGTCTCCATCTGTGACCAGTGTAAGTAGTTCGGTAATCCAAAACCGAAATGTAAACATTGTAACAAATTTCATCATGGGAAATGTCAGTCTAGAAGTGGAGCTTGTTTCGGATGTGGTTCACTTGAGCATTTTCTTAGAGATTTTCCTGAAAAGTTGAAAAAGAGATAGAACTAGCTCCAAAGTCGAGTAATCTTATCTCGAGGGAAGACCACTCCACCATCCCGACAATGTTGGTGGTAGTCGAGGTACTGCCAAGGATACAACAGTTAGATTTGAGGCATGAGCACCTACAATGACATATGCTATTCGTGCTAGAGAAGATACCTCTGCATCAGACGTCGTTATTGGTACATTTTCTCTACTTGATATTGATATTACTGCATTGATTGATCCTGGTTCCAAACATTCATACATATGCACAAACCTAGTGTCTGTTAAAAATTTACCTATTGAATACACTAAATTTGTGGTTAAAGTTTCAAACCCCCTAGGCCAGTGCGCTATGGTGGATAAAGTCTGTAAGAACTGTCCATTGATGGTAAAAGGTTATTGCTTTCCGGCAAACTTGATGTTGTTACCATTTGATGGGTTTGATGTGATCTTGGGAACGAATTGGTTAACCCAATATGATCCAGTGGTGAATTGTAAGTAGAAATATATTGTATTGAAATGTGAGAATGGTGAATTGCTTCATGTTAAATCTGATAAACTGGACAGATTACCTAATGTGAATATCAGCACAAAAATATGTTAGAAAAGGTTATGACGCTTATCTCGCATATTTGTTGGATACTAAAGTATCTGAGTCAGACTCATTCAGTACCCATAGTATGTGAATTTTCCAATGTATTTCCAAAAGAATTACCTGGTTTACCACTAGATAGAGAACTGAAATTCTCTATAGATCTTGTTTCGGGAACGACACTAATATTTATAGCACCTTAAAGAATGGCTCCTATTGAATTGAAAGAGCAGAAAGTACAATTGCAAGAATTGATCGATAGAGGTTTTGCTCGACCTATTTTCTCACCTTGGGGTCCGCCGGTTCTATTTGTAAAGAAAAAGGATGGAGCATTGAGGCTATGCATTGATTACAGACAGCTCAACAAAGTTATAATGAAGAACACGTATCCATTACCTCGGATTGATGACTTGTTTGACCAGTTAAAGTGTGCTACTGTATTTTTGAAGATTGATCTCCATTCTGGTTACTATCAACTACGGGTAAAAGAATCGGATGTGACAAAGATAGCTTTCAGAACTAGGTATGGACACTATGAGTTTGTTGTAATGCCATTCAGCTTGACAAATGCACCTCCATTGTTTATGGATTCGATGAACAGAATTTTCAGCCCATATTTAGACAAGTTTGTGGTGGTATTTATAGATGATATTTTGGTTTATTCCCGAGATAAAATTGAACATGCTGAGCACTTGAGAGTAGTGTTGCAATCCCTGCTAGAGAAACAATTGTACACCAAATTTAGTAAATGTGAATTTTGGCTACGGGTCATTGGGCATATCGTGTTTGCTGAAGGTGTTAGAGTAGACCTGAATAAAATTTTAGCCATTGTTAATTGGAAGCCACCAAAGAATTTGTCTGAAGTCCAATGTTTTCTAGGACTAGCTGGTTATTATCGAAGATTTGTAAAAAAGTTTTTCAATGATAGCTTCTCCGATGACTCATTTGTTACAGAAAGATGTGAAATTTGAATGGACTGAGAAATACCAGCAAAGCTTTTACAGATTAAAGGCTTTATTGACAAAAGCACCTGTGTTAGTCCAGCCTAAGTCGGGTAAGGAATTTACAGTTTACAGTGATGCGTCATTGAATGGTTTAGGTTGTGTTTTGATGGAAGATGGTAAAGTAGTAGCCTATGCTTCATGACAGCTAAAGCCACATGAAAAGAACTACCCGACACATGATCCTGAATTGGCAGCCATAATGTTTGCATTGAAAATCTGGCGGCATTACTTATTCGGTGAAAAATGTCACATATTCATCGATCATAAAAGTTTAAAATACTTGTTGTCATAGAATGATTTGAATTTGAGACAGTGCAGATGGCTTGAGTTCTTGAAAGATTATGATCTTGTTGTTGACTACCATCCAGGAAGGCCAACGTAGTGGCAAACGCTTTGAGCAAAAAATCTCTGTATACTCTACGAGAAATGAATACCCAATTATCGTTGTCTGATGATGGTTTGATCATAGCTGAGTTAAAAGCTATACCAATGTTTTTACAATAGATTTCTAAAGCTCAGAAAAATGATAATAAGTTGCAAGCAAAATAGATACAGAGTGAATCAACCTGCTTTAGAATTTCAGATCGAGGCTGATGGTTTTTTGTTATTTAAAGGCAGAGTATGTGTACCGAAAGGTTTACAACTAGTACAGAAGGATTAAAATAAAGCTCACAATGGTAACATAACTATACATCCTGTAACACCCCTAACCCGTATTCGTTGCCAGAATGGGGTTATGAGACATTACTAAACGAATGCAGAGTTTCGAAAATTTTCACATTAATTCAAGATTTAAATCACATCAATGTTTAAGATTCAAAGTAATATCTAATCATGAATTTATTATCATTCTCCACATAGCTTAAGTAAAATTAATCCAAAATATATAAATATTAAAACAATTCATTGCATATACAGAACTTGTAATGAATCAATAATTTCCTTACAGAATATATGACCCTTTTCTTTTTCTTTTTTACTTAAACAAGTCATGCATATTCACAAGTTAATTATTCATTAAACTAAATTTCATTACTAACCCATTTCATTCATATAGGCCATGCGGCATTAATGTGCTAGACTATGGGTAAATTATTTGTCATAATTATTAGCATGCTTTAGAAACAAACATTCAGTTATGAATAGCCCTTTTTAATTCTATGTCTACTTGGCTATCTTAATTCATTTATACATATTTAATAATTTATAATTACCAAACAAATTACACTACCATGTACATATATATATATCAACCAAAAGGTGAATGTATACATATATATATAAAGTCATATGAAAGCTCATCAACATATCATGGCTGAATTTTTTAAGCACACCTATTCTTATCATTACCAAACTCCTTATACTAGCCTATGGCCCAATATGTCTAAATTATCATGACAATTAAATTAAATACCATACACATCATTAATCTAGTCTATTCGGCTATCATGGATCATTTGTACATATTTGCAAACTTATAAGCAACTTGCAAGTTTATAAATACAGCCACATGCATATTTACATATACACATAACATCCGTAATATAACCAACCTTATACACAAGTAAAGTATAAATAAAATTTTAACTAAAACAATGTGGTCGATTTATCACATATACACATGTTCTAGTATAAATTATAAAGGTCATCAATTTATTGCAAGCATATGTAATAATTTTTACTTAACAAACACATGGCAACCCAAGCATAATTAACATCAATTATATACATATGACGGAACCACAAAGCACCTTTGCAACCTGTATATACTTAATTACACCTTCAAAATAACACTAATATTTTAAAAGACCATAACATACAACATATCTATCAAAAAGATTTAAGCCATAATTCAACCCAAACCGAATTCAAGTCAAAAAATGAAACCATTTTCATTACACAAAATACTTACCACGAATCAAACAATAATCAAGCATAATCGCATATATCAAACCAAGATCATGAACATTGTAACTAAGCACACATAAAATCAAATCCCAACATAAATAACAAGCCATTTTAGCATGGCCTTCAATACATAACCAAAATTAGCACTTCAAAAATATATGTTCCAGCCTATACATGCCATAATTTAAGCTTAGCTAATAAGGTACCAAAACAGTAGATAGTGTGATGAACTTGGCTGACAGTCCCCGAGCTTGTAGCTTGAATTCAAAATCTCTAAAACAAAATAACATAATACACAGAGTAAGCTACCACAGCTTAGTAAGTCATAAGCAAATAAATAATTTAATTATATAACCAATTCCTTTAAAACTAAACCGTACCACTTAAACATTATTATGCTTAGTCTCAAGTTAAATATTTCATTAATGATACTTTTTCGTACATAATTCTCACCTTAGCCAGATGCTCGTTTAACCAAATTAGAATAATTTACCTTTCATTTATAAGAAAATATGTCATTAGATAGTTCAATATACATATTTTCATAGTCTTAAGCACAGGTATCATAATACCATACTATGTACACATATTGCCTAAATGGTCGAATACTCATGGTTACTTATACACACATAACAAATATTGTGTCAAAGACATTCATAGTATGCATATCAAGAAGAAACACACTTTTATAATTATACACATTCTATATTTACCTCATAAGTCAAATGTAGTAACATTAAGTACTTACTTACCTTATCACATGTAATTATAATCTATTAGCTTATACCACATGTACGTTCACATCTTATCATAGCCCAATGAACCATTCGAAGCTGGATAGACACTCAGATAATCATACATATCGTACAATGCCAACGTCCCAGACGTGGTCTTACATGTAGCCACATATCGACGCCAGTGTCCCAGACAAGGTCTTAATAGTAAACACATACCAGAATCACATATCGATGTCATGGTCTTACTCGCACACATAAATTGAAATCCTATGTCGTGACATATGTATCCTAACTATTCCTAAGGCTCATACAGGGCTTTCGGACTTCGTAACTCGGTCAAAACAAATTCAGAACATACTAATTAAGCTAAATCAAATTCGACTATAGCTTAAATAAAATCATAAATTCCATTTCAGTATGTATATTTTGCATTTATTTAAAACTAAGTACGTCTATTTGCTTATAAACTTACCTAGGACGATACAAAACGAAACAAGGCAGCTAGTCGACAACTTTTGCTTTCCCCCGATCCAAATTTGATTTCTTTGGTTCTTGATCTAAACATATTCAAATTAAGCTCATTCAAACATATTTTCATTCAATTTAGTCCAAAAACACATAAATGGGAAAATTACCATTTTACCCCTAACATTTACAGTTTTTTACAATTTAGTCCCTATTGTACAAAACACAAAATATTCAAAATCCAAGGTACCCATGTTTGGCCGAATATTCATAATGTTCATACAAGCCTATATATTTCATTCATTTCTCATTTTAGTCCCTCAAATTATTATTTTTGCAATTAAGTCCTAATTACTCAAAATTATCAAAAACTCCAATACAAAATATGTTAATCTAAAACATATCTTTCATTTTTCATCATCAAACAACAAAAATCACAAGCTATCAACAATGACACAACTCAAAATATTCATCAAAATCAAAAATTAAAGCATGGGTCTTAAGGATTACTAAGCAATGATCTAAAAAACGTAAAAATTATCAAAAACCAAACAAAAAATGAACCTTGATTTAGTTTGAATGTATGCCGAACCCTAGCTTAGTTTCTTTCTTTTTTTTTTTGTTTCGGTCAAAAGAACAAATGAATAAAATGAATTTCATAACCTTATTTTAACTATTATATATTTATTAAATAAATTACTTAAATAACCTTAATGAAATAATAATAAAGTTATATAATATATGCCTTTAACCATCCACTTCACTTAATATTCACCTAATTACAACTTTAAGGCTTCATTTAAAAAGCCAAGTGTAATTTATCCCTTTTTCGGAATACCACCTAATTTTCATTTTACGCGATTAAGTCCTTGTATTTAATCGGACACTCAAATGACAAAATTAAATCCCGATAATTTCACAGATATAAATTCACACATAATAAACACAGAAAATAATTTTAAAATATTTTTTTAAATAGGATTCGTGGTCCCGAAACCACCGTTCCGGTTAAGGTCTAAATTGGGCTGTTACAACTCTCCCCCCTTAGGGATTTTCGGGAAAATCTTACTACTGAATAGGTTCGGCTAAGGTTCCCTCATTCAATCCTTTGGCTCCCATGTTGCTTCTTCAACTCCGTGTTTATTCCACAATACTTTAACTAATGGAATCTTCTTATTCCGTAATTCTTTAATCTCACGAGCCAAAATGCAAATCAGTTCTTCTTCGTATGTCATATCAGGCTTAATCACGATCTCAGACGGACTAATCACATGCGAAGGGTCAGATTGATATCTACGAAGCATCGAGACATGGAATACATTGTGGATCTTTTCCAACTCAGGTGGTAACAACAGTCTGTAAACAACTGGCCTGATACGCTCTATAATCTCATACGGCGCAATGAATCTCGGACTCAATTTGCCTTTACGACCAAATCTAAGTATTTTCTTCCATGGTGAGACTTTCAAGAAAACTTTATCTCCGATCTGAAACTCTATATCTTTATGTTTCAAGTCCGCATAAGATTTCGAACGATCTGATGCTGCTTTCAGACTTTCACGAATTATTTTCACTTTCTATTCAGTTTCTCTGATCAAGCCAATCTGGTGTATCTTATTTTCATTGAGCTCAGTCCAGTATAATGGTGTACGACACTTATGACCATACAAAGCCTCATGAAGTGCCATTTTGATACTCGATTGAAAGCTATTATTATACGCAAATTCGATTAAAAGTAGGTATTGTTCCCACGTACCTTCAAACTCGAGGATGCAACATCTCAACATATCCTCAAGTATCTGAATGATTCGTTCAGGTTTTCCATCTGTTTGCGGATGGAAAGTAGTACTGAAATGTAATTTTGTACCTAGTGCATCTTGCAGTTTCTTCCAAAACAGCGATGTAAACCTCGGATCTCGATCCAAAACAATAGATATAGGCATACCATGTAATCTCACAATCTGAGAAACATACAATTTAGCCAGCTTATCCAATGAGTAGTCTGTACGTATCAGGAAAAAATGAGCCAATTTCGTCAATCTATCAACAAGAACCCAGATTGCATCTTTCTTGCTCGGAGTCAACGGTAAACCATGTACAAAATCCACAGTAACTCTGTCCCATTTCCACTCAGGTATCATAATCAGCTGAAGTAATCCAGAAGGTACTTAGTGCTCAGCTTTTACTTGTTGACAGACCAAACATCTTGCAACAAAGTCAGAAATGTCTCATTTCATACCATGCCACCAATAAAGTTGTTTCAGATCATTATACATTTTTGTACTTCCTGGGTGAATAGATAATCGACTGCTATGAGCTTTATTAAAAATCATCTGAATCAACTCTATCCTCAGAATGAATATTCTGTCTCTGAATCTCAAACAGTCATCAGCATCAACTCTGAATTTTGAATTTGCACCCGTCTCACTATAACATCCCGAAATAGGGCCTAGTCAGAATAGTGGTTTCGGGACCACAAATCTGACATCAAAATATTTATTTTATGGTTATTATGAGGCCTAGAATATGAATATATGCATGTGTTAAAATTTCACGAAGAAATTCTAAGTATAGGATGTCCAATTGGAATTAAGGACTAAACTGAATAAATTGAAAAACTTGGATTCTAGAAGCAATTTGTATGAAATTGCTTTAGATTATGAATTAGAAGGTCTTGGAGATCAATTTACCCAAATTCTAAATTTTTAGACAAAAATGGGCTTGCATGGATGAAATTTTAAAGAAAGGGCATGAGGGCATTTTGGTCATTAGGCATTTTAATGAAATAAAAAGGGAAAATAAAGCAAAAATATGCTCATCTTCTCCCATAGCTGCCGAAATTTGGAGGACACCATAGCAAGGGTTTCTTCAATTTTCAAGCTCAATAGTAAGTGCTCGCAAGCCCCGTTTTTCATGTTCTTTGTATTTTTGAAATCCCAGTAACTTGCTCTCTCCATTTCTACCCATATTTCGTGCTAGGGTTCATGTTTGAAAATCTACCCATGCATGAGTTGCTTGTATTTTGATGCATTATGAAGGGATATGAAATATGAATGTGTAATAAGCATCTTTTCCTAGTTGATTTTCATGAGAAACCCTTATACGGACCATTTTACAAAAGATGTAAATGTGTGGTAGAAAGAAGAAAATAATGAAAAATGTGGGTTGCCATAAGAGAGAAATATGTTTGGTTAGTCTTGGGTAAGATAGAAATTGCATGTGTTTCATTATATGAGCGTAAGGACTAAATCGTAAAGATGTGAAAGGTTAGGGGCAAAACGATAATTTGGACCAGGGTAGGTATTAAACTTGAAAAGTGCAATGTGGGGTATTAATCACTTAATTTTGCTGTTATAGACCCTGAGGAACAAATTTCGGAGGTCAATCGTGGTAAACGCAAGGTTTCAGAATAACCGAAACACAATCCCTAAAAGAGGACCAGGTAAGTTCGGATAACTTAAAGTAAACCCCTAATATTCATAATTGTATGATTTATGAATGCATGATATTTGCATTTATTGAGGGTATAAAAATGCATGAAATGCTTCTTTGGTAATGACTTGTTGATAACTGTCTCGATTGAGGTTAAAAAGGAAATTCGATGGATAAACCATGTTTTACATGTGAATTGAGATCCTACATGTGTTACAGTAAGGATTTAGCCTGGACGGGTAATCGATGATCTCAAATATGGAAAGGAATCTAGCCCAGACGGGTGTTCCTTAAAAGATCGAGCCTCCCGAAGAATATATATGCACTGGATTTAGCCCGAATGGGTAATCTGAATTGAGTCTGAATTTAGCCTGGACTGGTAATTCAGATCCGAGCTCACTAAGGGTGTTTGTCGTTATAAGGCATTTAGCCTGGACTGGTAATCCGAACATCACCTTACAGGTTCGTATAATGGGGGATTTAGCCTAGACTGGTAATCCTGCGATATGATGTGGGTTTCGCGAGAGTGCATATATGTGAAATGATCATTCATAAGAATTGACGGATAATGGGTATTCCATCGAGATTTTCTAGAAACTCAACGAGATTAACATGGGATATATATGAATAAAATATTGAATGATGAGCTCATCTAGATAAATTACATGATACGTTATTATATGACTAACTCATTGATTGAGTGCATGTGATAGGAAATCATTTCATAATGGATGATTTCATGAATTAAGTATGGATGTGTGCTAATTACTCGGTAAGTTTACTATCTAGTTATTCGAGCTTGCTAAGCATGAAGATGCTTACCTCCTCTCCTTTTCCTCTTTTACAAAGCTCGAGGACTTATAAAGATTGGAAGACGGTTGGAGAAGCAACACACTATCAACTCGTCAAGCTTTGGTATAAAGACACTTCTATTTTGTTAATGGCATGTATAGGGCTCTGAGTATTTTTTCATATTTGTCATTTGAATTGCCGAATGAAGGCATGTAAAGATGCATTCATCTTTTTGTATAAGGCCATGGAAATTGGCATATTTAAAAGTAGGCTATGATCTGCCTTTATATGCTTGTTTATGCTCTATTATGATGGGTCACTGCAAGTGGCAATGGGTTCAAAAACGAGCCAAATTTTGAATGTGCTACAATCACATAAGAACCCATAAATACTAGATGGGAAATAACCTTTTCGTATGAAACCAATGATACGAGGTTTCCATACAACTATTTTCATTAAGATTATTTACAAGCGTAAAATTATGTTTTCTCTCAAACTTGATAACCACTGGGCACAAGTAGTAGAAAGGGGTGACTAAAGGCTTGGAAAATAGCCTAATAAAGTCCACATGGTTGGACTCATGGGCGTGTGTCTAGGCCGTGTGTGACATACGGTTCCCTCCCATGGGTGTGTGCTATGGCTGTGTGTCCCCTGCACTTAAAATATTAGCTCAAAGTTGCGCACGGGTAGGACACACGGGTGTGCGCCATGGCCGTGTTAAAATGATAGTGTTGTCCACGGGTAGGCAGCACAAGCGTGTTCCATTGCCGTGTTGATAAGTCAGTGTTGCCTACGGTTGAAGGGCATGGGCGTGCCCTGAGATAAATGGTTGTGTGAGTCCACACGGCCCACCTACATGGACGTGTGTCCCTTTATGTTAAGGAAAATTTTCTGAGGAGCCCAAGGTTAATCAAACGCGCCCGTATTTGTCCCGTATTGCTTTTCAATATGTTATAGGTCTCGAAGGCCTATACAAGGGATGAGATGTTCATGATTGAAAGGTTTTAAATTGAAATGAAATTTTATGATCCAGGTTAGTATACTAAAAGTGTAAAGTTTCGGTAATGCCTCGAGCCCTGTCCCGGTGTTGGATTCGGGCTAAGGGTGTTACATTTATTAATATCAGCGCTACGGTTTAGTGAGTTCTAGGACTACCGTAGAGGATGTTAAAGTTTGTTGTACATGCCATTATTTGAATGTTGATAGTGTGACGTCTCCTAATTCTTTAAATTGTTTTGAATTTAGTAAATGTCTTACAATCAAGCACAAGATGAGTCCGAGGGAGCCGAGAGCAATGCTCTAGCTTTCGTAAAACGAGCTATATCTAGTAGTAGTAGAAGGCAGATGTCAAAAGGCCGAGAAGAGGCTCGAGCTGCCTTCTTTGATATGATGGACGAATGGTTTGGGGATTATCTAAGAAATCACCCCAATATGCCGAGACCTCCCCCGCCCCCTAACCAAACTGATGAGGATGTGCCACGAGGTATGGCACCTATAATAATTGGTAAAGCCCCGGTAGATAAGCTTAGAAAGTATGGGGCTAAGGAATTCAGAGCGAAAGTTGATGATGACACTTAAAGAGCCGAGTTCTAGCTCGAAAATACTACGAGGGTGCTAGACGATTTGTCATGCACACTCAAGGAATGCTTGAAGTGTGATGTGTCCCTTTTGAAGGACACTACATACAATTGGTGGAAAATCGTATCCTCGGTAGTGCCGAAAGAGAATATTATTTGGGATTTCTTCCAATCAGAGTTTAGGAAGAAATATATTAGCCAACGGTTTTTGGACTCGAAGCGAAAAGAGTTCCTGGAACTCAAACAAGGTAAGAAGACTGTAGTGGAATACGAGAGAGAGTTCGTACGACTAAGTCAGTACGCAACTGAATTTGTCCAAACGGAATCGAAAATGTGTAAATGCTTCGAGGAAGGTCTGAATGAGGACATCAAGTTGTTGATTGGGATCTTGGAATATGGAAGTTTGCCGCATTGGCCGATCGAGCCAAGAAGGCCGAGGAACTTAATAATGAAAGAAACTAAGCTAAGAGAGAGGCTCGAGTGGCGAGTAAGAGGTCTAGCGGTAAAACACTCACGTTCTCCACGAAGAAAGCCAGGAACCTGCATGAATGCTCCACTTTGTCATTGGGATATTCGGGTAGATCGAGAAGCTCTAAACGACGAGGTCAAAAATCTTCCTCCCCGATGGTGACTAGTGTGGGGAGTGTAGATGATCAAAAACTGAAGTGTAAGAGCTGTAATAAATTTCACTTCGGAGAGTGCCGAATGAAAACCGGAACATGTTTCAGACGTGGTCCTCTTGATCATTTTCTTAGAGACTGCCTGGAACGAGCTGAAAAAGATGAGGAATTAGCTCTGAAGTCGAATGCTCCCGTTCCACGAGATAGGCCTCTAAGATACCCTGGGAGTGCTAGTGGCGGTCGAGTCGTGGCTAAAGACGCTGCAAAATCAAAGGTTCGAGCCCCGGCAAGAACGTACGCGATACGTACTCGAGAAGAAGCCTCTGCTCCTGATGTTATTACGGGTACTTTCTTTCTTTCTAATATAAGAGTTGTTGCTTTAATTGACCCAGGGTCAACGTATTCATATATCTGCATAAGATTTGCGTCTAGTGTGAACATACCTGTGGAACCTACAGAATTCATCATTAAAGTGTCGAACCCACTAGGCAAATCAGTCCTAGTTGATAAAGTCTGTAAGAATTGTCCATTGACGATTCACGGTCATTGTTTTACGGCTAACCTTATGTTGTTACCATTTCATGAATTTGATGTAATACTTGGTTTGGATTGGTTAGCCCTTCATGATGTAATTGTGAATTTTGGTAGTAAGTATATTAAGTTGAAATGCCCAGATGGTAATATTTTACGAGTCGAATCAAGAGAATTGGGTTCGCCTCTAATTGTAATCACGACAATGGTTGCCCAGAGATATATGAGGAAAGAATATGAAGCCTATCTTGCATTTGTACTGAACACTAAGGAAATAGAGCTGAAGATTGAGTCCATGCCGATAGTATGTGAGTATCCAGATGTGTTTACAGAGGAGTTACTCGGATTACCTCCTGAAAGGGAGATAGAGTTTGGTATTGAAGTGGTGCCAGGGACGACTCCCATTTCTATTGCCCCATACAGAATGGCACCTACTAAGCTGGAGGAGTTAAAAGCACAGTTGTAAGAGCTGACAGATAAAGGATTTTTTAGGACAAGTTTCTCACCTTGGGGTGCCCCCGTGTTGTTCATAAAGAAGAAATATGGTTCGATGAGGTTATGTATCAATTATCAGCAACTGAACAAGGTGACAATTAAGAATAAGTATCCTTTGTGAAGGATCGATGATATTTTATACCAGTTGAGAGGAGCCACCGTATTCTCTAAAATAGACTTAAGGTCTGGGTATTATCAACTGCGAGTTAAAGACTCGGATTTACCCAAAAAACTTTCAGAATGACGTATGGCCATTACGAATTTCTTGTCATGCCTTTCGGGCTGACGACTGCACCAGCTGTGTTTATGGATCTAATGAATAGGATCTTTCAGCCATATTTGGATAAGTTTGTCATTGTGTTTATTGACGATATTTTGATATACTCTAAAGATGAGACAAAGCATACGGAGCACCTGAAAATTGTGTTACAAACCTTGTGCGAAAAGCAACTGTATGCTAAGTTTAGCAAGAGTGAATTTTGGCTCCAGGAAGTTGGATTTTTGGGTCATAGAGTTTTGGGTGAAGGCATCCGAGTTGATCCAAGTAAGATTTTTATAATTGTTGAATGGAAATCGCCTATGAATGTAATCGAGTTTAGAAGCTTTTTGGGCTCAGCCGGTTACTACGAAGATTTGTAAAAGGATTTTCTATGATAGCAACTCTGATGACGAAGCTACTATAGAAAAACGTTAAGTTTGAATGGACAGAAAAGTGTCAGCGAAGTTTTATGAAGGTAAAGACATTGCTGATCCAAGCTCCTATTTTAGTGCTACCTAAACCAGGAAAAGAATTTGTGATCTATAGTGATGCATCTGTAAATGGATTGGGTTGTGTGCTTATGCAAGATGGCAATGTGATAGCCTATGCTTCACGGCAATTAAATCCCCACGAGAAGAATTATTCAACCCACAACCTAGAACTAGCGCTATTGTTTTCGCCTTAAAAATTTGGAGGCATCATTTGTATGGCGAAACTTGCCGTATTTTCACGGACCACAAGAGTTTGAAATATTTGATGACTCAGAAAGAATTAAATTTAAGACAGCGAAGATGGTTAAAAATAATTAAGGATTATGATCTAATTATCGATTATCACTCGGGAAAGGCGAATGTGGTCGCCGATGCATTGAGTAGAAAATCTTTGTATGCTTTGAGAGCCATGGATACTTGTTTGACATTGCTTGATGATGGTTTAGTTTTGGTCGAGTTCGAGGCTAGGCCGACATTTCTGTAGGAAATTCTTGATGCTTAGCTTAATGATGATGATTTGCAAGCAAAAAGAGATCAATGTGAGTCTAGTGTTGAGTCAGATTTCTGAGTTAGTCCTAATGGATGTTTGATGTTCAGAGATAGGGTTTGTGTACCCAAAGACAATGAACTTATTCGGAAGATTTTGCAAGAAGCACACAACAGTCGTTTGTCTGTTCACCCGGTAAGTACTAAGATGTACAACGATTTAAAGAAGATGTATTGGTAGAGCGGCATAAAAAGAGATGTATCTGAATTTGTATCAAAATGCCTAGTATGTTAGCAAGTTAAAGCTGAA
This sequence comes from Gossypium hirsutum, assembly GCF_007990345.1. Taxonomy (NCBI): domain Eukaryota; kingdom Viridiplantae; phylum Streptophyta; class Magnoliopsida; order Malvales; family Malvaceae; genus Gossypium; species Gossypium hirsutum. The sequence continues at coordinate 72,336,116 of NC_053431.1, forward strand.
CATCAGGTGCCTTCAGGTTTGTTACAGTTTGTAATTGTCCCCGAATGGAAGTGGGATAGAATTACTATGGACTTTGTGACAGGACTACCTATGACTCCAAAAAAGAAAGATGCCATATGGGTTATAGTGGATAAATTGACAAAGTCGCCTTATTTCATTCCGGTAAGGATGGATTATTCTCTTGATAGATTGGCCGATTTGTACATTTCTGAGATAGTAAGATTACACAGAGTGCCACTGTCGATTATTTCGGAGAAAGACCCGAGGTTCACTTCGAGATTTTGGAAGAAGTTACAAGAAGCCTTGGGTACAAAGTTGAGCTTTAGTACAGCTTTTCACCCTTAGACCGATGGTCAATCTGAGCGGATGATTCAGGCTCTCAAAGACATGTTGCGATGTTGCATCCTTGAATTTCAGGGTAGTTGGGAAAAATACCTGCCATTGGTAGAGTTTGCCTACAACAATAGTTTCCAAACAATTTTAAAGATGGCACCTTATGAAGCTTTATATGGTAGGAAGTGCCGAACTCCATTGTACTGGACAGAACTCAAGGAAAATCAAATTCATGGAGTTGACCTGATCAAAGAAACTGAAGAAAAAGTTAGAGTGATGCGGGATTGTTTGAAAGCGGCATCAGAGAAGCAAAAGTCTTATGCTGATCTGAAAAGAAAAGAAATTGAGTTCCAAGTTGGGGATAGAGTATTTTTGAAACTATCTCCATGGAAAAAGGTATTAAGATTTGGTCGAAAAGGTAAACTGAGTCCACGATTAATCGGACCGTACGAGATCACTGAAAGAGCTGGACCATTAACCTATCGTTTGGCGTTGCCACCCGAACTGGAAAAGATTCAAGACGTGTTCCATGTATCCATGTTAAGGAGATACCGATCAGATCCCTCTCATGTAATTTCACCGACTGAGATTGAAATTCGACCTGACATGACCTATGGAGAGAAACCGGTTAAGATATTGGGTCGTGAAGTTAAATAGTTGAGAAATAAAGACGTGGCTCTTGTAAAAGTTTTATGGCATCGACATGGTGTTGAAGAAGCTACATGGGAGTCGGAAGAAACTATGAGAAACCAATATCCGAATTTGTTTCCAGGTAAGACTTTCGAGGACGAAAGTCCCTTAGGAGGGAGAAATGTAACATCCTGAAATAGGGCCTAGTCAGAATAGTGGTTTTGGGACCACAAATCCGACATCAAAATATTTATTTTATGGTTATTATGAGGCCTAGAATATGAATATATGCATGTGTTAAAATTTCACGAAGAAATTCTAAGTATAAGATGTCCAATTGGAATTAAGGACTAAATTGAATAAATTACAAAACTTGGATTCTAGAAGCAATTTGTATGAAATTGCTTTAGATTATGAATTAGAAGGTCTTGGAGATCAATTTGCCCAAATTCTAAATTTTTGGACAAAAATGGGCTTGCATGGATGAAATTTTAAAGAAAGGGCATGAGGGCATTTTGGTCATTAGGAATTTTAATGAAATAAAAAGGGAAAAATAAAGCAAAAATATGCTCATCTTCTCCCATAGCTATCGAAATTTGGAGGACACCATAGCTAGGGTTTCTTCAATTTTCAAGCTCAAGAGTAAGTGCTCCCGAGCCCCGTTTTTCATGTTCTTTGTATTTTTGAAATCCCGGTAAATTGCTCTCTCCATTTCTACCCATATTTCATGCTAGGGTTCATGTTTGAAAATTTACCCATGCATGAGTTGTTTGTATTTTGATGGATTATGGAGGGATATGAAAGATGAATGTGTATTAAACATCTTTTCCTAGTTGATTTTCATGAGAAACCCTTATAGGGACCATTTTAAAAAAGATGTAAATGTGTGGTAGAAATGAGAAAATAATGAAAAATATGGGTTGCCATAAGAGAAAACAATGTTCGGTTAGGCTTGGGTAAGATAGAAATTGCATGTGTTTCATTATATGAACTTAGGAAGTAAATCGTAAATATGAGAAAGGTTAGAGGCAAAACGATCATTTGGACTGGGGGTAGGTATTAAACTTGAAAAGTGCAATTTGGGGTATTAATGACTTAATTTTGCTGTTATAGACCCCGAGAAACAAATTCCAGAGGTCAATCGTGGTAAACGCAAGGTTTTAGAATAACCGAAACACAATCCCGAAAAGAATACCAGGTAAGTTCGGATAACTTAAAGTAAACCCCTAATATACACAATTGTATCAATTATGAATGCATGATATTTGCATTTATTGAAGGTATGAAAATGCATGAAATGCTCATTTGGTAATGACTTGTTGATAACTGTCTCGGTTGAGGTTAAAAAGGGAATTCGATGGATAAACCAGGTTTTACATGTGAACTGTGATCCTGCATGTGTTGCAGTAAGGATTTAGCCTGGACGGGTAATCGATGATCTCAAATATGGAAAGGAATATAGCCTGAACGGGTGTTCCTTGAATGATCGAGCCTCCCAAAGAATATATGTGCACTAGATTTAGCCTGGATGGGTAATCTGAATTGGGTCTGAATTTAGCCTAGACTGGTAATTCAGATCCGAGCTCACTAAGGGTGTTTGTCGTTATAAGGGATTTAGCCTGGACTGGTAATCCCAACATCACCTTACGGGTTCATATAAGGGGGGACTTAGCCTGGACTGGTAATCCTGCCATATGATGTGGGGTTCGCGGGAGTGCATATATGTGAAATGATCATTCGTAAGAATTGATGGATAATTGGTATTCCATCGAGATTTTCTAGAAACTCAATGAGATTAACATGGGATATATATATGTGAATGAAATGTTGAATGATGAGGTCATCTAGTTAAATTACATGATACGTGATTATGTGACTAACTCAGTGGTTGAGTGCATGTGATAGGAAATCATTTCATAATGGATGGTTTCATGAATTAAGTATGGATGTGTGCTAATTACTCGGTAAGTTTACTTTCCGGTTATTCGACCTTACTAAGCATGAAGATGCTTACCCCCTCTCATTTTCTTGTTTTACAAAGCTCGAGGACTCATAAAGATTAGAAGACGGTTGGAGAAGCAACACACTATCAACTCGTCAAGCTTTGGTATAAAGATAATTCTATTTTGTTAATGGCATGTACAGGGCACTGAGTATTTTGTCATATGTGTCATTTGAATTGTCGAATGAAGGCATGTAAAGATGCATTCATCTTTTTGTATAAGGCTATGGAAATTGGCATACTTAAAAGTAGGCTATGATCTGCCTTTATATGCTTGTTTATGCTCTATTATGATGGGTCGCTGCAAGTGGCAATGGGTTCAAAAACGAGCCAAATTTTTAATGTGCTACAATCACATAAGAACTCATAAATACTAGATGGGAAATACCATTTTTGTATGAAACCAATGATACGAGGTTTCCATACAACTATTTTCATTAAGATTATTTACGAGCGTAAAATTATGTTTTCTCTGAAACTTGATAACCACTGAGCACAAGTAGTAGAAAGTGAGGACTAAAGGCTTGTAAAATAGCCTAATAAAGTCCACATGGTTGGACACACGGGCGTGTGTCTAGGCCGTGTGTGACACACGATTCCCTCCCATGGGCGTGTGCTATGGCTGTGTCTCCCCTGCACTTAAAATTTTAGCTCAAAGTTGTGCACGGGTAGGCCTAACGGGTGTCCACCATGGTCATGTTAAAATGACAGTGTCGTCTAGGAGCAGGTAGCACGGGCGTGTTCCATGGCCGTGTTGATAAGTCAGTGTTGCCCACGGTTGAAGGGCATGGGCGTGCCCCGAGATACATGGGCGTGTGAGTCGACAAGGCCCACCTATATGGTCGTGTGTCCTTTATGTTAAGGAAAATTTTCTGAGGAGCCCAAGGTTAATTGAACGTCCCCGTATTTTACCCGCATTGCTTTTCGATATGTTATAGGTCTCGAAGGCCTATACAAGGGACGAAATGTTCATGATTGAAAGGTTTTAAATTCGAATGAAATTTTTTGATCCAAGTTAGTATACTAAAAGTGTAAAGTTATGGTAATGCCTCGAGCCCTGTCCCGGTGTTGGATTCGGGCTAAGGGTGTTACATTTATTGGTATCAGAGCTACGGTTTAGTCAGTTCTAGGACTACCGTGGAGGATGTTAAAGTTCGCTATACATGCCATTATTTGAATGTTGATAGTGTGGCATCTCCTAATTCTTTAAATTGTTTTGAATTTAGTAAATGTCTTCCAATCAAGTACAAGATGAGTCTGAGGGAGTCGAGAGCCATGCTCCAGCTTCCGTACAATGATCTATATCTAGTAGTAGTAGAAGGCAGATGTCAGAAGGCCGAGAAGAGGCTGAGCTGCCTTTTTTGATATGATAGATGAATGGTTTGGGGATTATCTAAGAAATCACCCCAATATACCAAGACCTCGCCCGCCCCCTCACGAAACTAATGAGGATGTGCCACGAGGTATGGCACCGATAAGAATTGGTAAAGCCCCGTAGATAAGCTTAGAAAGTATGGGGCTGAGGAATTCAGAGCGAAAGTTGGTGACGATACTGAAAAAGCCGAGTTCTGGCTCAAAAATACTACGAGGGTGCTAGATGATTTTTCATGCACACCCGAGGAATGTTTGAAGTGTGATGTGTCCCTTTTGAAGGACACTGCATACAATTGGTGGAAAACCGTATCCCCGGTAGTGCCAAAAGAGAATACTACTTGTGATTTCTTCAAATCAGAGTTTAGGAAGAAATATAAGCCAACGATTTTTGGACTCGAAGCGAAAGGAGTTCCTGCAACTCAAACAAGTTAAGAAGACTACGAGAGAGAGTTCGTACGACTAAGTCAGTACGCAACTGAATGGGCCCAAACGGAATCAGAAATGTGTAAATGCTTCGAGGAAGGTCTGAATGAGGACATCAAGTTGTTGATTGGGATCTTGGAAATATGGGAGTTCGCCGCATTGGCTGATCGAGCCAAGAAGGCTGAGGAACTTAATAATGAAAGAAAACAAGCTAAGAGAGAGGCTTGAGTTACGAGTAAGAGGTCTAGCGGTAAAACACTCTAATTCTCCACGAAGAAAGCCAGGAGTCTGCCTGAACGCTTCACTTCATCAGTGGGATATTCGCGTACATCGAGAAACTCTAAACGACGAGGTCAAAAATCTTCCTCCTCGATGGTGACTAGTGTGGGGAGTATAGATGATCAAAAACCGAAGTGTAAGAGCTACAATAAATTTCACTTTGAAGAGTGTCGAATGAAAAGCAGCACATGTATTAGATGTGGTTGTCTTGATCATTTTCTCAGAGACTACCCGGAATAAGCTGAAAAAGATGAGGAATTAGCTCTGAAGTTGAATGGTCCCATTCCACGAGGTAGGCCTCCGAGATACCCGTGGAGTGCTAGTGGCAGTCGAGTCGTGACTAAAGACGCTGCAAAATCAAAGGTTCGAGCCCCGGCAAGAACGTACACGATACATGCTCGAGAATAAGCCTCTACTCTTGATGTTATTACGGGTACTTTCTTTCTTTATAATATAAGAGATGTTGCTTTAATTGACCCGGGGTCCATGCATTCATATATCTGCATAAGATTGGGGTCTAGTGTGAACATACCTGTGGAACCTATGGAATTCATCATTAGAGTGTCGAGCCCACTAGGCAAATCAATCTTAGTTGATAAATTCTGTAAGAATTGTGCTTTGACGATTCAAGGTCATTGTTTTTTAGCTAACCTTATGTTGTTACCATTTTATGAATTTGATGTAATACTTGGTGTGGATTAGTTAGCCCTTCATGATGTAATTGTAAATTGTGGTAGTAAGTATATTAAGTTGAAATGCCCGGATGGTAAGATTTTACGGGTCGAATCAAGAGAATTGGGTTCACCGCCGATTGTAATCACGACAATGATTGCCTAGAGATATATGAGGAAAGGATATGAAGCCTACCTTACATTTGTACTGAACACTAAGGAAACAGAGCTGAAGATTGAGTCCGTGCCAATAGTATGTGAGTACCCAGATGTGTTTACAGAGGAGTTACTCGGATTACCTCTTGAAAGGGAGATAGAGTTTGGTATTGAATTGGTGCCAGGGACGACTCCCATTTCTATTGCCCCGTACAGAATGGCACCTACTGAGCTGGAGGAGTTAAAAGCACAGTTGTAAGAGCTGATGGATAAAGGATTTTCTAGGCTAAGTTTTTCACCTTAGGGTGCCCCCGCGTTGTTCGTAAAGAAGAAAGATGGTTCGATGAGGTTATGTATCAATTATCGACAACTGAACAAGGTGGAAATTAAGAATAAGTATCCATTGCCAAGGATCGATGATTTTTTATGCCAGTTGAGAGGAGCCACCGTATTCTCTAAAATAGACTTAAGGTCTGGGTATTATGAACTGCGAGTCAAAGACTCGAATGTACCCAAAAAAATTTCAGAATGACGTATGGCCATTACGAATTTCTTGTCATGCCGTTTGGGTTGACGAATGCACCGGTTGTGTTTATGGATCTAATTAATAGGATCTTTCAGCCATATTTGGATAAGTTTTTCGTTGTGTTTATTGACGACATTTTGATATACTCTAAAGATGAGACAGAGCATACGAAGCACCTAAAAATTGTGTTACAGACCTTGCGCGAAAAACAACTGTATGCTAAGTTTAGCAAGAGTGAATTTTGGCTCCAAGAAGTTGGATTTTTGGATCATATAGTTTTGGGTGAAGGCATCCGAGTTGATCCAAGTAAGATTTCTACAATTGTTGAATGGAAATCGCCTATGAATGTAATCGAGTTTAGAAGCTTTTTGGGCTTAACCGGTTACTACGAAGATTTGTAAAAGGATTTTCCATGATAGCAACTCCGATGACGAAGCTGCTACAGAAAAACATTAAGTTTGAATGGAAAGAGAAGTGTCAGCAAAGTTTTGAGAAGTTAAAGACATTGCTGACTGAAGCTCCTATTTTAGTGCTACCTGAACCGAGAAAAGAATTTTTGGTCTATAGTGATGCATCCTTAAATGGATTGGGTTGTGTGCTTATGCAAGATGGCAAGGTGATAGCCTATGCTTCACGGCAATTAAAGCCCCACAAGAAGAATTATCCAACCTACGACCTAGAACTGGCCGCGATTGTTTTCACCTTAAAAATTTGGAGGCATCATTTGCATGGCTAAACTTGCCGTATTTTCACGGACCACAAGAGTTTGAAATATTTGATGACTCAGAAAGAAGTAAATTTAAGACAGCGGAGATGGTTAGAACTAATTAAGGATTATGATCTAATTATCGACTATCACCCGGGAAAGGAGATTGTGGTTGCCGATGCATTGAGTAGAAAATCTCTGTATGCTTTGAGAGCCATGGATACTCGTTTGACATTGCTTGATAATGCTTCAGTTTTGGCCGAGTTCGAGGCTAGGCTGACATTTCTGTAGGAAATTCTTGATGCTTAACTTAATGATGATGATTTGCAAGAAAAAAGAGCTCAATGTGAGTCTGGTGTTGAGTCAGATTTCCGAGTTAGTCCTGATGGATGTTTGATGTTCAGAGATAGGGTTTGTGTTCCCAAAGACAATGAACTTATTCGGAAGATTTTTCAAGAAGCACATAACAGTCGTTTGTCTGTTCACTCAGTAAGTACTAAGATGTACAATGATTTAAAGAAGATGTACTGGTGGAGCGGCATGAAAAGAGATGAATCTAAATTTGTATCAAACTGCCTAATATGTCAGAAAGTTAAAGCTGAACATCAGGTGCCTTCGGGTTTGTTACAGTCTGTAATGCTCCCTGAATGGAAGTCGGACTCCGAAAAAGAAAGATGCCATATGGGTTATAGTGGATAAATTGACAAAGTCGGCTCATTTCATTCTGGTAAGAATGGATTATTCTCTTGATAGATTGGCCGATTTGTACATTTCAGAGATAGTAAGATTACACGGAGTACCACTTTCGATTATTTCGGATAGAGACCCGAGGTTTACTTCGAGATTCTAAAAGAAGTTACAAGAAGCCTTGGGTACAAAGTTGAGCTTTAGTACAACTTTTCACCCTCAGACCGATGGTTAGTCTGAGCGGATGATTCAGGCTCTCAAAGACATGTTACGATGTTGCATCCTTGAATTTCAGGGTAGTTGGGAAAATCCCTGCCATTGGTAGAGTTTGCCTACAACAATAGTTTCCAAACAAGTTTAAGAATGGCTCCTTATGAAGCTTTATATGGTAGGAAGTGCCGAACTCCATTGTACTGGACAGAACTCAAGGAAAATCAGATTCATGGAGTTGATCTAATCAAAGAAACTGAAAAAAATGTTAGAGTGATACGGGATTGTTTGAAAGCGGCATCAGAGAAGCAAAAGTCTTATGCTGATCTGAAAAGAAAAGAAATTGAGTTCCAAGTTGGGGATAGAGTATTTTTGAAAGTATCTCCATGGAAAAAGGTATTAAGATTTGGTCGAAAAGGAAAACTGAGTCCACGATTTATCGGACCGTACGAGATCACCGAAAGAGTTGGACCGTTAGCCTATCGTTTGGCGTTGCCACCCTAACTGGAAAAGATTCATGGCCTGTTCCATGTATCCATGTTAAAGAGATACCGATTAGATCCCTTTCATGTAATTTCACCGACTGAGATTGAAATTCGACCTGACATGACCTATGGAGAGGAGCCGGTTAAGATATTAGCTCGTGAAGTTAAACAGTTGAGAAATAAAGATATGTCTCTTGTAAAAGTTTTATGGCATCGATATGGTGTTGAAGAAGCTACATGGGAGCTGGAAGAAACCATGAGAAACCAATATTCAAATCTGTTTTCTGGTAAGACTTTTGAGGATGAAAGTCCCCTAGAAGGGAGAAATGTAACATCCCGAAATAGGGCCTAGTCAGAATAGTGGTTTCGGGACCACAAATCCGATATCAAAATATTTATTTTATGGTTATTATGAGGCCTAAAATATGAATATATGCATGTGTTAAAATTTCACGAAGAAATTCTAAGTATAAGATGTCCAATTGGAATTAAGGACTAAATTTAATAAATTGCAAAACTTGGATTCTAGAAGCAATTTGTATGAAATTGATTTAGATTATGAATTAGAAGGTCTTGGAGATTAATTTTCTCAAATTCTAAATTTTTGGACAAAAATGGGCTTGCATGGATGAAATTTTAAAGAAAGTGCATGAGGGCATTTTGGTCATTAGGGATTTTAATGAAATAAAAAGGGAAAAATAAAGCAAAAATATGCTCATATTCTCCCATAGCTTCTGAAATTTGGAGGACACCATAGCTAGGGTTTCTTCAATTTTCAACCTCAATAGTAAGTGCTCCCAAGCCCCGTTTTTCATGTTCTTTGTATTTTTGAAATCCCGGTAACTTGCTCTCTCCATTTCTACCCATATTTCATGCTAGGGTTCATGTTTGAAAATTTACCCATGCATGAGTTATTTGTATTTTGATGGATTATGGAGGGATATGAAAGATGAATGTGTATTAAACATCTTTTCCTAGTTGATTTTCATAAGAAACCATTATAGGGACCATTTTGCAAAAGATGTAAATGTGTGGTAAAAATGAGAAAATAATGAAAAATGTGAGTTGTCATAAGAGAGAAAAATGTTCGGTTAGGCTTGGGTAAGATAGAAATTGCATGTGTTTCATTATATGAGCCAAGGGACTAAATCGTAAAGATGTGAAAGGTTAGGGGCAAAATAGTCATTTGGACCGGGGCTAGTTATTAAACTTGAAATGTGCAATGTGGGGTATTAATGAGTTAATTTTGCTGTTATAGACCCTGAGGAACAAATTTCGGAGGTCAATCGTGGTAAACCGTAAGGTTTCAAAATAACCGAAACACAATCCCGAAAAGAATACCAGGTAAGTTCGGATAACTTAAAGGAAACCCCTAATATACATAATTGTATGATTTATAAATGCATGATATTTGCATTTATTGAGGGTATGAAAATGCATGAAATGCTCCTTTGGTTATGACTTGTTATAATTGTCTCGGTTGAGGTTAAAAAGGGAATTCGATGGATAAACCATGTTTTACATGTGAACTGAGATCCTGCATGTGTTGCAATTAGGATTTAGCCCAGACGGGTAATCTGTGATCTCAAATATGGAATGGAATCTAGCTCGGACGGGTGTTCCTTGAATAATCGAGCCTCTCGAAGAATATATGTGCACTGGATTTAGCCCGGATGGGTAATCTGTATTGGGTCTGAATTTAGCCTGGACTGGTAATTCAGATCCGAGCTCACTAAGGGTATTTGTCGTTATAAGGGATTTAGCCTGGATTGGTAATCCCAACATCACCTTACGGGTTCATATAATGGGGGATTTAGCTTGGACTAGTAATCCTGCCATATGATGTGGGGTTCGCGGGAGTGCATATATGTGAAATGATCATTCCTAAGAATTGACGGATAATGGGTATTCCATTGAGATTTTCTACAAACTCAACGAGATTAACATGGGATATATATATGTGTCTGTGAAAGAAATGTTGAATGATGAGGTCATCTAGTTAAATTACATGATACGTGATTATGTGACTAACTCATTGATTGAGTGCATGTGATATGATATCATTTCATAATGGATGATTTCATGAATTAAGTATGGATGTGTGCTAATTACTCGGTAAGTTTACTTTCCGGTTATTCGAGCTTTCTAAGCATGAAGATGCTTACCCCCTCTCTTTTTCCTATTTTACAGAGCTTGAGGACTCATAAAGATTGGAAAACGGTTGGAGAAACAACACACTATCAACTCGTCAAGCTTTGGTATAAAGACACTTCTATTTTGTTAATGGCATGTATAGGGCTCTGAGTATTTTGTCATATGTGTCATTTGAATTTCCGAATGAAGGCATGTAAAGATGCATTCATCTTTTTGTATAAGGCCATGGAAATTGGATTATTTAAAAGTAGGCTATGATCTGCCTTTATATGCTTGTTAATGCTCTATTATGATGGGTCGCTGCAAGTGGCAATGAGTTCAAAAACGATCCAAATTTTTAATGTGCTACAATCACATAAGAACCCATAAATACTTGATGGGAAATACCCTTTTTGTATGAAACCAATGATACGAGGTTTTCATACAACTATTTTCATTAAGATTATTTACAAGCGTAAAATTATGTTTTCTCTCAAACTTGATAACCACTGGGCACAAGTAGTAGAAAAGGGTGACTAAAGGCTTGGAAAATAGCCTAATAAAGTCTACATGGTTGGACACACAGGCGTGTGTCTAAGCCGTGTGTGACACACGGTTCCCTCCCATGGGCATGTGCTATGGCCGTGTGTCCCCTGCACTTAAAATTTTAGCTCAAAGTTGTGCACGGGTAGGCCACACGGGCATGCGCCATGGCCATGTTAAAATGACAATGTCATCCACGGGCAAGCAGTACGGGCGTGTTCCATGCCCGTGTTGATAAGTCAGTGTTTCCCACGGTTGAAGGGCATGGGCGTGCCCCGAGATACACGGGCGTGTCAGTCCACATGGCCCACCTACACGGGCGTGTGTCCCTTTATGTTAAGGAAAATTTTCTGAGGAGCCCAAGGTTAATCGAATGTGCCCGTATTTGTCCCGCATTGGTTTCCAATATGTTATAGGTCTCGAAGGCCTATACAAGGGACGACATGTTCATGACTGAAAGGTTTTAAATTCAAATGAAATTTTGTAATCCAGGTTAGTATACTGAAAGTGTAAAGTTCCGGTAATGCCTCAAGCTCTGTCCCGGTGTTGGATTCGAGCTAGGGGTGTTACACTCACGCTGAGCCCGTTTTGTGATCAACTCATTATCAACCTTCTAGGCATCACAAATTTGTTGAGTTAATAACGGTCTTGCTTTCAATTCAGCTACTATCGAACCATCATCATACATGACCATATGCGCATTCATTGCACGCAAAGCAAACGGTGATTTTCGGCTTAAAGCATCAGCAACAGCATTAGCCTTTCCCGGGTGATAGTCAATCACAAGCTCGTAGTCTTTTAGCAATTCTAACCATCGACGTTGTCTCAAATTCAGATCTTTCTGAGTCATCAAGTATTTCAAGCTTTTATGATCAGAATAAACATGAAATTTCTCACCGAATAGATAATGAAGGCAAAATTTCAATGCGAACACAATGGCTGCCAATTCTAGGTCGTGTGTCGGATAGTTCTTTTCATGTGGCTTCAACTATCTCAAGGCATAAGGTATAACTTTTCCTTCTTGCATCAAAACACAGCCCAAACCATTTAAAGATACATCACTATAAATAACAAATTCTTTACCCGATTCTGGTTGAACTAATACTGGTGCTTCGGTCAAAAGGGTTTTCAACTGATCAATACTTTTCTAGCACTTCTCTGACCACTAGAAACTTAACATCTTTCTCTAATAGCTTCGTCATCAGAGATGCAATCATAAAGAAACCTTTCACGAACCATCTATAATAACCAGCAAGTTCCAAAATACTTCAGACTTCTGAAACTTTCCTCGGAGGTTTCCAATTAAGTATAGTTGAAATTTTGCTTGGATCAACTCGAATACCTGATGCTGATACCACAAAACCCAAAAAACTGATGTCACTTAACCAGAACTCACATTTACTGAATTTCACAAACAACTGCTTATCTCGTAAGGTCTGCAACACAAGTCTCAAATGTTCGGCATGTTCAGCTTTTTCACGAGAGTAGATCAAAATGTCATCTACAAACACAACCACAAACCGGTCCAGACACAATCTAAAGATTCGATTAATCAAATCCATAAAAATAGCAAGTGCATTAGTGAGTCCAAATGGCATAACTAAAAACTCATAGTGTCTATACCTCGTTCTGACAGTAGTCTTTCGCACATCGTAGTCTTGAACTCGCAACTGATAGCAGCCTGATCTTAAATCTATCTTGGAAAACACTGTAGCACCTTCCAATTGATCAACCAAATCATCAATCTATAACAACGGATACTTGTTCTTTATAGTTACCTTATTAAGCTGTCTATAATCGATGCACATTCTCATAGTTCCATCTTTCTTTTTCACGAACAATACTGGTGCACCCTAAGGAGAGAAACTCGATCCGCAAAACCCCTATCTGTCAAATCTTGCAACTGAGCTTTCTATTCTTTTAATTCTGTATGGAGCTTGATGTAATGTCTCGTGATAATTTTTATATTTATGATTGGTCGTACTTGAAAACTAACTATTATCATGATGAAGGCAAGTGCACCTATCGAACAGTAGAATAGTTTATAGCAAGACCGAAATGTTGAACCCATAAGAACTAAAAGTACTAGTATTAACTTTCTTTTTATTATCTAGCCTAAAAATAAAGGGATTTACTTTATCTAAAATAATTAACTAAAATAAGAATGCACAGGAAGAAAATTGGGGAAATACTTTTGGGAAAACTGATTGATTTGGACAATACCCAAGGAAAAATCCACCTAGACTTCACTTGTTACTTGACTCTGAACCAGACGATTTATTCACTTGACTTGATCCATAAAAATCCCTAAGTTATATTATTATCTCTCTCGAGACTAACAACGTCTAACCCTAGGTTGATTAATTGAAATCTCTTTCTAATTAAAACCTCTAGTGTTGCATTAACTCGATCTATGGATTCCCTTATTAGGTTTGACCCTAATCTGGCAATTTTTTTTCGCCTTATGTCTAAGAGTGCAATCAACTCCACTTAATTATGCTAGATCTACTCTTAAACAGAGACTTTTGCTCCTCTGAATAAGCACATCAAAACTTGAATCAATATCTTGGAATATTAAAACAAGAATTAAGAACACATAATTAAGAGCAAATCAAGTATTTATCATATAATTAAGAAAATAATAACAAGATCCGTCTTTGGTTTCGTTCCCCTTAGGTATTTAGGGGACTTACTTCATAAGTGTAAAAGGAAACATCTCAAAAGAATAATAATTACACAACATAAAGAAAACCCAAAAACTCTTGAAGGAAATTGAAGGGAGATCTTCAGTCTTAAAGCAGAATCTGGCTTCTGAGATGGATCAAACAGATTTCTTTGATTAATTCCTTGCCTCCTACTCCGTGTGTCTTTTCTAGGTACTCCTGGGGTGTTTATATAGGCTTTAGAATGGTTCAAGACCCTCAAGTGTGGCCTTTTTCGGATAGGACTAGACTTTGGCTCGACAGGGACATGCCCGTGTGACACACCCGTATGAGGGGGCTTAGGTCGTGTTTAGAGTCTGCTAAATAGACACGGGTGTGTGAACTACCCGTGTGAGGAAGTCCAGGCCCTGTTGATTTCCCACGTTGACCCAGTTTCTCCGTTTTTAGCCTGTTTCTTGCTCTTTTTACTCTCCATTGCTCACCTAAGTATTAAAACATGAAATTAAAGGATTAGGAGCATCGAATTCCACAAATCTAATGATAATTCATCCAAAAATATGCTAAGCATGGGATAAAAATATGTATAAATTACGACTTATGAAAGCTATGGATATCGGAGTCGTCACAGACATTAACTCAATACCAAACTCTACCTCTCGAATAGATGGCAAACCCAACAATTCTTCAGGAAACACGTCTGGATACTCACATATAGTAGGTACTGATTCAATGTTTCTTTCAACCACTTTAGTGTCGAGCACACAGGCAAAATAAGCTTCACACACTTTTCTGACATATTTCTGAGCTAGCATCGAAGAAATTACTGCTGGTAAACCATACAAATCACTAGATTCAATCCGAATAACCTTATCATTCTGACTCCGAAAGTCAATGGTCTTTCTCTTACAATTCACAACAACATCATGTAAAGTCCACCAATCCATACACAGAATTATGTCGAACTCATCAAATGGTAGCAACATCAAATCAGCCGAAAAGCACAGATCTCGAACCATCAAGGGACAATTCTTACACACTTTGTCGACCATAACACACCGTCCCAAAGGGTTTGACACTCTAATCACAAACTCAGTAGACTCAACGGTAGAGTCTTGCTGAATACTAATCTCTGACACACATAAGAATGAGTAGAACCAGGATCAATCAATGCAATTACATTAGTATCATAAAGAGTGAATGTACCAGTAATAACATCTAGGGATGAAGCTTCCTTTTGCATGCGAATGGCATAAGCTCAAGCAAGTGCACGAGCCTCAGATTTGACTGTTGTATCTTTGTTTCCTCTCTGACTGCCGCTCCCATTACTCGCATTTCTTGGTGGTTTACCCTGAGCGGCAATATTACCCGATCTCGTGTTCGGCACTGGATTTTCTTCAGCTAAACTTAGGCAATATCGAATATAATGGTCTGTCGATCCACATTTAAAACAGGCCCAATCATGCAATCTGCAACTGCCAGGATGTCATTTACCATAGTGTTTACACTTAGGTTGATTTGATTTGACATTACCCAAACTGGCTACTAAGGTAGCTCTCGAACTTACTGGTGGTCTGTTCTGGTCTCGTCAAGAATAACCCGAAGTGGCTTTTGAACGATTGAAATCATCTCAAAAATTCTTTGGTGCCGACTGGACTGACCTGCTGAATGATCTTTTACGCGAGTCTCTAGCTTCAAAGTCAGCTTTCTTTTTCTCTTTCCCGAGCTCCTCAGCCTTGTAGGCTCGCTCAACAAGTACCACAAATCTTTTATCTCAAGTATGCCAACTAACAATTTAATGTCTTTGTTCAGTCCATCTTCAAATCTTTTACACATTATGACTTCGGTAGAAACACACTCTCAGGCATACCGACTGAGTCTCATGAATTTTTGCTCATACTCTGTCATGGTAATCCGACCCTGTTTCATCTCCAAAAATTCTTTACACTTCTGATCAAGAAATCTCTGGCTAATATATTTCTTACAGAATCAGTCTGAAAGAATTCCCAGGTCACCGCTCTCTCGGAACCACTGATACTAGGGTATTCCACCAGTGATATGCTGCGTCTCGAAGCAAAGATATGGCACACTTCAAACATTTATCTGGGGTACAGGACAACTCAGCCCGCTCTGCATCATCATCATCCATAGCTTTAAACTCTTCAGCCCCATGTTTTTGATTTTATCAACAGGTGGCTTATACAATCTCAACGAATCACCTACTTGAGGTACAGCAGGCATCGTAGATGGATCAATCGGTGGTGGAGGTTGTTGTGTAGCCGGGTTAGTCCGAAGATATTGAGTAAACCAGTCATTCATCATTTGATAGAAGGCTTGTTTAGCCTCACTTTCTTGATTACTCGGAATCGGTCGAGAATTAACCAGCGATGTCCCTTGTACAGGGGCAGGCGCTACACTCTCGACATCATCAGCTACTTCTCTGTCGAGATCCATTTACTATATGAAAACACATTTTCAAATGTCAGAAGTCATCACACTATCGCAGTATGTAATTATGGCATGTATAACTAGACTCACATAAGCTACATTAGTCCTAGAATCGACTAAACCGTAGCTCTGATACAAATCAAATGTAACACCCCTAACTCATATCCGCTGCCAGAATGGAGTTACGAGACATTACTAAACGAATGCATACTTCTAAAAATTTTCACATTAATTGAAGATTTAAATCACATCAATGCTTAAGATTCAAAGTAATATCTAATCATGATTTTATTATCATTCTCCACATAGCTTAAGTAAAACCTGATCCAAAATATATAAATATTAAAACAATTCATTGCATATACAGAACTTGTAATGAATCAATAATTTCCTTACAGAATATATGACCCTTTTCTTTCCTTTTCTTTTTTTTTAACTTAAACGAGTCATGCATATTCACAAGTTAATTATTCATTAAACTAAATTTCATTACTAACCTCTTTCATTCGTATAGGCTATGCGGCATTAATGTGCTAGACTATGGGTAAATTATTTGTCACAATTATTAGCATGCTTTAGAAACAATCATTCGGTTATGAATAGCCCTTTTTAATTCTATGTCTACTTAGCTATCTTAATTCATTTATACATATTTAATAATTTATAATTACCAAACGAATTACACTACCATGCACATATATATATCAACTAAAAGGTGAAAGTATACGTATATATATAAAGTCATATGAAAGCTCATCAACATATCATGGCCGAATTTTTTAAGCACACATATTCTTATCATTACCAAACTCCTTATATTAACCTATGGCCCAATATGTCTAAATTATCATGATAATTAAATTAAATACCATACACATCATTAATCTAGTCTATTCGGCTATCATGGATCATTTGTACCTATTTGCAAACTTATAAGCAACTTGCAAGTTTATAAATACAGCCACATGCATATTTACATATACACATAACATCCGTAATATAACCACATTATACACAAGTAAAGTATAAATAAAATTTTAACTAAAACACTGTGGTCGAATATCACATATAGACATGCTATAGTATAAATTATAATGGTCATCAATTTATTGCAAGAATATGTCATAATTTTTACTTAACAAATACATGGCAACCCTAGCATAATTAACATCAATTATAGACATATGACCGAACCACAAAGCACCTTTGCAAGTTGTATATACTTAATTAAACCTTCAAAATAACACTAAGATTTTAAACGACCATAACATATAGTATATCTATCAAAAAGACTTAAGCAATAATTCAACCCAAACTGAATTCAAGCCAAAAAATAAAGCCATTTTTATTACATAAAATACTTACCACGAATCAAACCATAATCAAGCATAATGGCATATATCAAACCAAGATCGTGAACATTATAACTAAGCACATATAAAATCAAATCCCAACATAAATAGCAAGCCATTTTCGCATGGCCTTCAATACATAACCAAAATCAGCACTTCAAAAATATATGTTCTAGCCTATACATGCCATAATTTAAGCTTAGCTAATAAGGTACCAAAACGGTAGATAGTGTGATGAACTTGGCTGATAGTCCCTGAGCTTGTAGCTTGACTTCAAAATCTATAAAACAGAATAACATAATGCACAGAGTAAGCTACCACAGCTTAGTAAGTCATAAGCAAATAAACAATTTAATTATATAACCAATTCCTTTAAAACTAAACCGAACCACTTAAACATTATTATGCTTAGTCTCAAGTTACAAATTTCATTAATGATACTTTTTCGTACATAATTCTCACCTTAGCCAAATGCTCATTTAACCAAATTAGAATAATTTACCTTTCATTTACAAGCCAATATGTCATTAGATAGTTCAATATACATATTCTCATACTCTCAAGCACATGTATCGTAATACCTTACTATGTACACATATTGCCTAAATGGTCGAATACTCATGGTTACTAAGACACACATAACAAATATTGTGTCAAAGACATTCATAGTATGCATATCAAGAACAAACACACTTTTATAATTATACACATTCTATATTTACCTCATAAGTCTAATGTAGTAACATTAAGTACTTACTTACCTTATCACATGTAATTATAATCTATTCCATACCTGGTCTTTTAGCTTATACAACATGTACATTCACATCTTATCATAGCTCGATGAACCATTCGGAATTGGATAGGACACTCGGATAATCACACATATCGTACAGTGCCAATGTCCCAGACGTGGTCTTACATGTAGCCACATATCGATGCCATTGTCCCAGGCAGGGTCTTACTCGTAAACACATATTGAAATCAAATATTGATGCCATGGTCTTACTCATACACATAAATCGAAATCCTATCTCATGAAATATGTATCCTAACTATTCCTAAGGTTCATACAGGGCTTTCGGACTTCGTAACTCGGTCAAAACAAATTTGGAAACATACTAATTAAGCTAAATCATATTCGACTATAGCTTAAATAAAATCATAAATTCCATTTCAGCATGTATATTTTGTATTTATTTAAAACTAAGTACATCTATTTTCTTATAAACTTACCCCGGACGATACAAAACGGAACAGGGCAGCTAGTCGACAACTTTTTCTTTCCCTTGATCCAAATCTGATTTCTTTGGTTCTTGATCTAAACATATTCAAATTAAGCTCATTCAAACATATTTTCATTCAATTTAGGCCAAAAAAACATAAATTGGAAAATTACCATTTTACCCCTGACATTTATAATTTTTTTCAATTTAGTCCCTATTATACAAAACACAAAATATTCAAAATTTCAAGGTACCCATGTTTGGCCGAATATTCATAATGTTCATACAAGCCTATATATTTCCTTCATTTCACATTTTAGTCCCTCAAATTATTATTTTTGCAATTAAGTCCTAATTACTCAAAATTATCAAAAACTCCAATACAAAATATGTTAATCTAAAACATATCTTTCATTTTTCATTATCAAACAAAAAAAATCACAAGCTATCAACAATGACACAACTCAAAATATTCATCAAAATAAAAATTTAAAGTATGGGTCTTGAAGATTACTAAGCAACGATCTCAAAAACGTAGAAATTATCAAAAATCGAACAAAAAATGAACATTGATTGAGCTTGAATGTATGTCGAACCCTATCTTAGTTTTCTTTCTTTTTCTTTGTTTATGTTTCGGTCAAAAGAACAAAAGAACAAATGAATAAAATGACTTTCATAACCTTATTTTAACTATTATATGTTTATTAAATAAATTACTTAAATAACCTTAATGAAATAATAATAAAGTTATATAATATATGTCTTTAATCGTCCACTTCACTTAATTACCCCTGTCTCCAAGGAAGAAAGATGTCATTTAGGTAATTTTTGATCGGTCGACAAAGTCAGCACACTTTATTCTGATATGTATGGATTATTCCTTGGATATACTAGTTGAATTATATGTTTCTGAGATTGTCAAATTGCATGGACTGCCTGTCTCCATTATTTCAGATAGATATCCTCGGTTTACATCTCGATTCTGGAGCAAATTGCAATAGGCTTTGGTAACTCAGTTACATTTTAGCACTGCATTTCATCCCCAGATAGATGGTCAATCTGAACAGGTAATACAGATCTTGGAAGATATGCTTCGGTGTTGTATGCTTGAGTTTGAAGGTAACTAGGAAAGGTATTTACCTTTGGTTGAATTTGCTTATAATAACTTTTATCAGTCTAGTATTAAAATGGCACCATATGAAGAAAAAGTTACATGGAATTGACTTGGTCCGAGTGACCGAAGAAAAGGTAAAAGTAATTTGGGACGGTTTGAAATTAGCCTCTGATCATCAAAAGTCCTATGCAGATTTGAAACGAAAAGAAATAGAATTTCAAGTCAGTGACAAAGTATTCTTGAAAGTATCACCTTGGAAGAAAGTTCTCTGATTTGGGCGCAAAGGAAAACTGAGTTCATAGTTCATTGAACCATAAGAGATTACTAAAAGAATTGGACCGGTTGCATATCGGTTAGCTTTACCACCAGAGCTTGATCAGATTCATAATGTTTTTCATGTGTCTATGCTACGGTGGTATCGATCCGACCCTTCACATGTTATATCTCCTAAAGAGATAGAAATTCAGCCTGATATGACATATGGTGAAGAACCAATCAAAATCTTAGCTCGGGAAAAAATGAGTTAAGAAATAAAAAGCTAGCTTTAGTAAAAGTTCTTTGGCAATGACACAGTATAGAAGAGGTTACCTGAGAGCTAGAGGATACTACAAGGAAGCAATATCTGAATGTTTTTGCTTGTAAGACTTTCAGGGACGAAAATCCTTAAAGGGGGAGTTGTAATAACCTATTTTTTAGTGATATCGAAAAAGTAGTTTCGAGACCACAAATCTAACCAAAAAATATGATTTATTTTTATTTTATTATATGGTCAGTAATATGGTAGGCATGTCGTGTGAAAATTTTGATATGAAAATTTTATCGATTAAGTGTTTAATTATGAGGACTAAATCGCATAAAATGCGAAAGTTGAATTCTAGCAGATATAAGGATCAAATAGCTATGGAATTCAAAAATTAAGGTCCTTATATGGTAATTAGACCATTAAGAAAAGTATGTAGATTTTTCTTGATGACTCATCCATGGAAATATAGAAAAAGGGCAAGGACTAAACTGGCAATACCAAAATACTTAATTAATTAAAAGATGAAAAGAAATATTTCATCTTATTTTCATCATCTTCAACCAAAAACACATGGAACCCTAAGAGAGAGAAAAGAAACTTTCAAGGCTTAATTGGGTAAGTTCTCTTGTCTCGTTTTTAGTAATTTTGGTATTTTTGAAATCGGGATAGCTTAATCTCTCTATTTGAGGGATTAATTTGAGAAGTTATCAAGGTATGAAAATGGTTCATGGATGTATTATGCTAAAAATTAGAAATTTATGGTAGAAAATGAAAGATTATTGATAGTTAAATAACTTTTACAAAGTGATTTTTAATGAAAACATGATTTAGGGACTAAAAAGAAAAGTTGTAAAATTTGAAGAAAAATTATAAAATTTTATGGATACATGTGCTGGAAATTATGTAATGAGGCTTTGGTTAGGCTTGGAATAGGGAGTAATTTGCAAAAGTTTCATTTTTCGGGCCTAGGGACAAAATCAAAATTTATGAAAAAATTAAGGGCAAAATGGTAATTTTTCCTAAGACATAAAATTGAGTCCATTTAAATATGAAATGTATGAAATTGATAGTTAAATTCATTTGTATAGATCCAAAAAACACTAATTCGAGGTTAGATCGAGGAAAAGAAAACATTTCAGATTAGCAGACTTTTACGCGAACAAGTGTCGAGGTAAGTTCATGTAACTTAATCCGACTTGAAAATATGTTTAATTGAATGTTATGTTATGTGGAATGTGATTTATATTGATGTACATTACTTGAATGCTATCATGAGAAATTTGATATATGCTTGAAAATGGTGAAAAAGGGTTGAGTTTCGATTGAATGTTGAATTTCGATGATTATATGTGCTTTCTTGAAACTAATAAAGTCCTGCATTTGTTGTGGATGAGATTTAGCTCAGACAAGTAATCCCAATGACCTTATCATAGAAAGGATTTAGCCCGGACAGGTAATCCGATACATTACCTCTCGAGCATACGGTATGATTAGGGTTTAGCCTAGACTAGTAACCCTTATTGAGCTTTTTAAGCATACACCATATAAAGGATTTAGCCTGGACTGGTAATCTTGTTATACGACAAGTGGCTTGAGAGTGTGTTCCTTGGTTAAGTACCCTGAGGGGTAACTTCGATAAGAATTGATGGATAAGTAAATCGTACTCTTCAAGTGTACTATTTGAGCTTTTACCGGAATTCCAATGGTTCAACGGACATAAAACTCTTGACATGGCATGAAAATCTTGAAATGATATAATAATTCCTTGAAAGAATATTGCTTGATGAGCTCATCTATGTTACTTGATTGATATGAAGATTTTGATGACTAACATGTTTGATTGAATGTATGTGATTAGGCAATTAGCCAAATAGATGGAAACATAACATTGTACGCCTAGATTTTAATAAACAAGATTGGTAAGTTTAGTTTTTATTATACGAACTTACTAAGCATGTAATGCTTACTCTGTTTTATTTTCCGTTGTTTTATAGTGCTCGGAAGCTCGTGAAGGCTGGAAGATCATTGGAGCATTGTCACACTATCAACTAGTATTTTGGGTATACTTAGTAAAATCATTTTGGTATAATGGCATGTATAGGGCAACTTGGCCAATAGAGGCTTGAAATGTTATTTTGTAGCTTAGCTATTGGAATGGCTAGTAATGGTTCATTTTGATATTTTTAAGTTGGCAATTATGATATATATACACATGTGTTAAGTTGAGTACATGTGATCAAATGTTGTTATTGCCTAAGTTAAATCAAGGTAACTTTATAAACACTTGTGCTTGCAATGATAGGTCATGTTAAATGATGAAATTCCCTATTTTAAATGCTTGGAATGGTTGGTATTGGTTGTGTGTTTCAAGCGCAGGTCTTGGGTAAAATTTTAGGTGAGAAATGAAGCTAGAAATGGCTTCATTTTGTCCACACGAGTAGACACACGAGCGTGTGTCTAGACCGTGTGTAACACACGGCCTAGTAATATGGGCATGTGTTTAGGTCGTGTGTCTCCTGCACCTTAATTTTGAGAAATAGAATGCTCAGAATTGGGTATGTGGGCATGTGTCTCAGCCGTGTATTCCATATGGCTTAGAAAACGGGCGTGTGTCTTGGCCATGTGAAACCTGCACCTAATTTTAAATTGAATTAATTTACCACACGGCCTAGCACACGATCGTTACACGGGGTCGAACACGGCCTCCAACACGGGCGTGTCCCTTGGACCACACGGGCTTGTGAGCCTTGCACCTTGGAAAATTTTGAAAAGTCGCAAAAATTCTTAGAGGTCCCGTTTAAATCCTGACTCAATTTTAATACTCGTATTGGGCCTCAAGGGCCCAATCAAGGGACGTTATGGATGATCTCGATAAATGAATAGTAATTTATGTAGTTTAATGGAAAAATTTTCTGAATGTTTTTCTAATGCTCTAAAACCCTGTTCCGGTGACAGGTACGAGTTAGGGGTGTTACTTTATCATTTTTGAGAGACACTGCGTATCAATGGTGGAATACTTTAGAATTAGTGGTACCGAGAGAAAGAGTTACATGGGAGTGCTTTCAAGCCGAGTTTAGAAAGAAATACATCAACCAACAATTTATTGATCAAAAGCGAAAAGAGTTTCTGGAGTTGAAACAGGGTCGAATGTCTGTAACCGAGTACGAGAGAGAGTTTGTAAGACTCAGTAAATATGCTCGAGAATGTGTTTCCACCAAAGCAATTATGTGTAAACAATTTGAAGATGCGTTGAACGAATATATCAAATTGCTAGTAGGAATTCTAGAGTTGAAAGAATTTGTGGTGTTAGTTGATAGAGCTTGTAGCCGAAGAACTTGGCAAAGAAAAGAAAAAAGTTGATTTCGAGGCTAGAGATTCGAGAAAGAGATCGATGAGTAAACCATATCACTCCTCATCAAAAAAATCATAGGATTCATATACTCGTTCAAATGCTTCAATCGGGTATCCAAATAGAGATCGTGGGAAACAATACTCGAGTCCTAAAATTCAAGCTACATTAGTATCGAGTGTCGGTAGTATGAGAAACAATAAACCCGATGTCAACAGTGTGGACGACGACATTTTGGAGACTGCTGGATGAATAATAAAGCTTGTTTCAAATGTGGTTCGTTAGATCACTTTATTCGAGATTGCCCTGAGTTAGCCGAGAAAGATAAATTTCAAAATGCAAGACTGAGCAACACAACTGCTAGAGGGAGACCACCTCGAAATACAAGAAATGTAACTAGTAGTAAAGGTACGACAAAAGATTCGGCAGTGAGATCTGAGACTCAAGCGCCAGCCAAAGCTTACGCTATTCACGCTCGTGAAGATGTGTGGTCACCAGATGTTATCACTGATATATTTTCTCTCTATGACACTAAAGTAATTGCCTTGATTGATCTTGGATCAACTCATTCATACGTTTGTATGAAATTAGTGTCTAGTAAGAATTTGCCTGTTGAGTCTATTAAATTTGTAGTTAAAGTATCAAACCTCTTAGGCAAGTATGTCCTAGTTTATAAAGTTTGCAAGAATTGTTCTTTGATGATTCGGGGTTACTATTTTTCAGAAAATTTGATGGTTTTACCGTTTGATGAATTCAATGTGATTTTTGGTATGGGTAGGTTGACTTTGCATGATGCCACTGTGAATTGTAGATGAAAAACTATTGAATTGAAATGTCGGAATAGTGAAATTCTTCGAATTGAATTAGATGAGTCGAGTGAAATTGCCTGTTGTGATATCGTTGATGTTAGCTCAGAGATGTGAGAAAAGGGTCTGATGTTGTACCAGTAGTCTGTGAGTATCCAGATGTACTTCCAGAAATGTTGCCTGGGTTGCCACAGGTAAGAGAGGTTGAGTTTTCTATTGAATTAGTACTGAAAAGATCACCGATATCGATAACTCCGTACAAAATGGCTCCAACAGAATTAAAAGAATTGGAAGCTTAGTTGCAAGAGTTAACAATTAGAGGTTTTGTACGACCTAGTTTTTTGCCCTGGGGTGCACTAGTGTTGTTTGTAAAGAAGAAAGATGGATCGATGAGATGTTTATTGATTACCATCAGCTCAATAAGGTTAAAATTAAAAATAAGTACCTGTTGCCGAGAATTAATGATTTGTTTGATCAGTTGAAAGGAGCAACAATATTTTTGAAGATCGATCTAAGATCTGGCTATTATCAGTTGCGAGTTAAAGATTTAGATGTGCCAAAAACTACGTCCAGAACAAGGTACGGGCATTATGAATTTCTTGTTATGCCTTTTGGATTAACTAATGCTCCTGCAGTTTTTATGGATTTGATGAATTGAATCTTTAGACCGTATCTAGACAGATTTGTTGTTGTATTCATTGATGACATTCTGATCTATTCCCAATATGAGTCTGAGCATGCTAAACATTTGAGAATTGTGTTACAAACTTTGAGAGATAAGAAATTGTTTCCTAAATTCAGTAAATACGAGTTTTGGCTCCGAGAGGTTAATTTATTGGGGCATATTGTTTTAGCAGAAGGTATCCAAGTAAGATTTACGCAGTTGTTGACTGGAAACCACCAAGAAATGTGTCTGAAGTTAGATGTTTTCTAGGACTAGCTGGCTATTATCAACGTTTTGTAAAAGGATTTTCAATTATTTCTACACTGATGACTAGATTACTACAGAAAGATGTAAAGTTTGACTGGTTCGAAAAATGTCAATAGAGTTTTGAACAGTTGAAGGCATTGTTAACTGAGGCACCAGTTTTAGTTCAGCCTGAGTCGGGTAAATAGTTTGTGATTTTCAATGACGCGTAATTGAACGGTTTGGGTTGTGTTTTAATGCAAGAGAGTAAAATGATAGCTTATGCTTCCAGACAATTGAAACCGCATGAAAAGAATTATCCGACATACGATTTAGAATTGGCCACTATTGTTTTCGCATTGAAAATTTGGTGACATCATCTATTTGGTGAGAAGTACCATATCTTTACTAACCAAAAGAGTTTGAAGTATTTAATGACTCAAAAAGATTTGAATTTGCATCAAATAAGATAGCTCGAGCTGTCAAAAGACTATGAGTTAGTGATTGATTATCATTCGGGGAAAGTGAACGTAGTCGCAGATACTCTAAGTAGAAAATATTTATTTTCTTTGCAAGCGATGAATAATCAGTTAGCTTTATCTGATGATGGTTCGATTCTAAATGAATTAAAAGCTAAATCGTTATTTCTTCAGCAAATTTGTGAAACTTAGAAGTGTGATAGTGAATTGCAAGCTAAAAGAGTGCAATGCGAGTCAACTACTAATTCAGACTACCAGATCAGATCCAACGGTTGTTTGATGTTCCGAAATAGAATTTGTGTACCAAAGAATTCCGAGCTTATTCAGAAAATTCTACACGAAGTACACAGTGGTTGTTTATCTGTTCATCCGGGGAGTACTAAAATGTACAATGATTTGAAACAATTGTATTGGTGGTCGAGCATGAAACGAGACATTTCAGAGTTTGCATCAAAATGTTTAGTTTTTCAACAAGTTAAAGTCGAACATCAAGTGCCTTTAGGACTATTATAGCCTATGATGATACCAGAGTGGAAATGGGATAGAGTTGCGATGGGTTTCATATCGGTATTACCCTTATCTTCGAAAAAGAAAAGATGCTATTTGGGTTTTCGTTGATCAACTGACGAAATCTACACACTTCATTCCGGTACGTACAAACATTTCACTTGATAGATTAGCTGAGTTGTACATCTCTGAAATTATTAAATTGCACAGGGTGCTAGTTTCTATTATTTCGGATAGAGATCTGAGGTTTACATCACAATTTTGGAATAAATTGCAAGAAGCTTTGGGTACACGGTTGCAGTTTACTACTACTTTTCATCCGCAAACTGACGGTCTGTCAGAGAGAATAATTTAGATTCTCGAAGATATATTTCATTGTTGTGTGTTAGAGTTTGAAGGCAACTAGGTGAAATATCTACCATTGGTTGAATTCACGTATAACAACATTTTTCAATCAAGCATAAAATGGCACTGTATGAAGCATTGTATGGTCACAAATGCCAAAATCCGTTATACTAGACCGAGCTTAGTGAAAAAAATATTCACAGGGTTGATTTAGTTAGAAAGACCGAAGATAGAGTGAAAGTAATTCGTGACAGTTTGAAAACAGCTTCAGATCGACAGAAATCTTATGCGGATTTGAAACGTAAAGGCATAGAATTTCAAGTCGGTGACAAAGTATTTTTGAAAGTGTCTCTGTGTAAGAAGATTTTTCAATTTGGTCACAAAGGCAAATTGAGTCCACGATTTATCGGGTCATACAAGATTATCAAAAGAATAGGACCAGTGGCATATGGACTAGCTTTACCGTCAGAGTTAGAAAAGATTAACAATGTGTTCACGTTTTGATGTTGCACCGATATAGATCAGATCAATTGCATGTAATTTCACTGACAGAGATTGAAATTCAACTTGATATGACGTATAACAAAGAACCGATCAGAATTGTAGCTAAAGAGGTTAAAGAGTTGAGAAATAAAAACATAACTCTAGTTAAAGTTCTCTAGCAATGTCATGGTATCGAAAAAGCTATGTGGGAACCCGAGGAAGCTACGAGAAAACAGTATGCTAACCTCTTTTCTGGTAAGATTTTAGGACGAAAAATTTTAAGGAGGGAGAGTTGTAATAGCCTATTTTTAGTCAAATCAGAACAGTTATTTTGGGACCACAAATTTTAGGTCAAATTAATTATTTTATTGTTATTTTAATGTCTACAGCATGATAAAATGATTGTGTGAAAATTTCGTTAAGAAATTGTATCGTTTGAATGGTCAATTAGATAACAAGGACTAAATCGTGTAAGGTGTAAAAGTTGCTTCTATTAGTTAAAAGTGTTAAATAGCTATGGAATCTTAAATTAGAGGTCCTTAAATGAAATTTAGACCACTGTTATAGTAGGTGGACATTTATGAGCATAAAATGGATGTTATTAAAGGTTTAATAATAAGGTTAATTTAGTAAATAACAAAATAAACTAAAATTAAAGTAAGGAAATGAATACTATCATATTTTCTTCTTCATTCTTCAACCAAATATAGCAAGAAGGAAGCCATTGAAGAACATCAAACATTCGGCCATAGGTCATCATTGCATACAAGTGAAATTTTGTCCTGTTTTTAATGATTTCTATATTTTTTGAGATCATTGCAGCTTAATCTAGCTAGCCCAGGGACTATGTAACACCCATTATCTGTATTCCATGCCGAAATAAGGTACGAGACATTACAAATCAAGCCATAAATTTCAACAAAATTAAAAACCATTTCAATTAAATCATATAGTCCCTAATACAAGCCTACGAAGCCCAAAACATGCATTAGAATTTGTTTGGGACTAAATTGATAACTCAGGAAATTTTTACAAAACTGAGAAAAGTTTTGCTATAAATAGGGGTCACACACTCGTGTGGTTTGGGACACGCCCGTGTGAGTAGGCCGTATGGTCACACACGCCCCTGTCCCTAACTCGTGTAACTCTATGTTTTGTCAAGCGTGAACAAATTGAAGTCACATGGCCAAGCTACACGCTTGTGTGCTAGGTCGTGTGGTTAAATTAATTTTCATAAAATAGGTGCAGATTTCCCACAGTCAGGACACACACTCGTGCTTGAAGCCGTGTCCCTCACACGGTTGAGACACACGCCCGTGTTTCTGCCCGTGTGCTCAATTCTGAGCATTCTGTTTCTCAAAATAGAGGTGCAAGGGACACATGGCCAAAACACATACCCATGGGATAGGCCGTGTGTCACACACGACCTAGACGCACGCTCGTGTGTCTACCTGTGTGGAAAAAATAAAGGCTATTTACCAAGCCATTTGTCACCCTCATTTACACCTACACACACACAAGTTCAATGGCATAAATCATGGTATACTTAGGCAACCAAAACTTCCATAACTAAGGTTAGAACATATCATTCCATTATCACACATAACATACTTACAACATCATACTCTACCAAGCTAAATCATACCAAATTCACATCCACAACTACTAACACAAATACTTTATCATGCATAATTCTTCTTAGATTTCCTAGCATACCAATAAGCCAATATCAACCATTCAACAATAACACCTTTAAGTCACAATCAACCATTCACTAATCATTATAAACCACATCATAAAAGAGATATTTTCATATGTACGAATATACTTAAGCTTACAACCAATTTAATCAAAATGAGCCGATTTATGTGGCCAAATACAAAATCAAGACTTTAACAATTACAAGCCAATACATTTGGCTAAAATCATGATGACACATATAACAAAATGACCAAGTCCCTATACATGCCATATACTCAAAGTGTTAAGATCATCGATGCCTAAAATGACAGTTTGATAGTGTGATGCGATCTCTGACGATCTCCAATCCAATCTAGCTTGGTGACACTATAAAACATAGAAAGTAAAATGAAGTAAGCTATATAGCTTAGTAAGTTCATATGAAGAGATAAGATCATGTTACCATACATTTAACATTCAAGTAGCATAATATAAGATAATGCATTTTACCATAATCTCATGACCACAAATCATTCCATCACAAACTTACTTTGAAATCATCATTTCGCGAATTTAGTAATCATAAGCTTTATGTACATACCTGTATCATCTCGTATTAACTTCATACTTATTCTCCTCTTTAACATACCCAATGAACCACTTGGAATCATAATATCGGATACTCGGGAAAACCTTGCACACAAGGTGTCACATATGTAGCCATTGCTACTTCTATCTCATAACACATATATGCTTGCTCTCAAGCCATTAACGAGCCTACTCACACAAGCTGTCAGTCAAGACGTAGCTACTCGATGCTGCTCACACAAGTTGTCAAGTAACCGCAACATATACCAGTATACTCAGCCATCGGTAGGACGTACAGGACCAGCACCCAAATCACATAACATAAAACCCTAGTGACATGTCACTTGTACCCTAATCTATTCCTAAGGTTCGATTAGGATTTCTCGCTTGCTGAAATGTTGTCGAATGTGTCCGAAGAGTCATTTACATAATTCATGAAGTATTAAAGCATTTAATAAACAATTATAATAAAGCTTATTTAACATACGAACTTACCTCGATTACAAAACCGACAAAAGGATCTAATCATCAATTATTCTATTTTTCCCCAATCTACACCCAACTTTGTGTTTCTTAATCTATAAAATCACATTTAACTTATTTAATCATCACATTATTCAATTCAACCCAAAAACATATTATGGCAAAGTTTACATTTTTGCCCCTAACTTTTTAACATTTTACAACTTAGTCCCTAGGTTTGTAAAATGAATTTCTTTCAATTTCATCACAGCCCAAGCCTAGCCGAATATTACTAGTACTCATATTAGCCCACATTTTTCATTTATTCACAGTTTTCTACTCATTTTATAACTTTTTACAAATAAATCCCTATTTGACGTTTTTATCAAAAATCAGTTTACAAATGTTGTTTAACTAACAACAAACATGCATTTTATACCATCAAACCTCAAAATACAAACATATTCAACATGGGTAAAATTTAGACTTTAACTTTCTTTCAAATTAGTCCTTGAAATAGCTAAATCAAGTTACAATGAAAATGGGCTATTACAACTCTCCCTCCTAAGGGATTTTCATCCCTAAAAATCTTACCAGAAATGACATTTGGGTATTGTTTTCTCATAGCTTTCTCAGGTTCCCATATAGCCTCTTCGACCCCATGTCATTGCCACAAAACTTTCACTAGAGCTGTGTTTTTATTCCTCAACAGTTTAACCTCTCGAGCTAACACTTTGATCAATTTTTCACCGTATGTCATTTTGGGTCAATCATTTCGGGTCAAATCTCAATCTCTGATGGTGAGATTACATGTGATGGATCTAATCGATATTGTCGCAACATAGACACATGAAATACATTGTGGATCCTTTCTAACTCAGATGGCAAAGCTAGTTGATATGCCACTGGCCCTATTCTTTCAATAATCTCATACGACCCAATGAAACGTAGACTCAACTTGCCTTTGCGACCAAATCTAAGGATTTTCTTCAACAGAGACACTTTCAAAAACACTTTATCACCAATTTGAAATTCGATATCCTTTCGTTTTAAATCCACGTATGATTTCTGTCGAATTGAAGCTGGTTTCAAACAATCACGAATTACTTTCACCTTCTCTTTAGGTTCTCTGACCAAATTAACCCCGTGAATCTATTTTTGACTAAGCTTGGTCTAGTACAACGAAGTTTGACACTTACATCCATACAATGCTTCATACGGTGCCATCTTTATACTCAATTGATAACTGTTGTTAAAAGCAAAATCGACCAACGGTAGATATTTCTCCCAACAACCTTCGAACTCTAAAACACAATAGCGAAGCATATCTTCGAGAATTTGAATCACTCTTTCAGATTGACCGTCTATTTGCCAATGGAATGCGGGACGAAAATTCAACTTCGTACCCAACATTTCTTGCAATTTCTTCCAAAATCGCGACGTAAACCTTGGATCTCTATCTGAAATAATAGAAGTAGGCACCTCGTGCAATCTAATAATCTCAGCAATATACATTTCAACTAGTTTATCAAGTGAATAATCGGTACGTACAGGAATGAAATGAGCCAATTTTGTCAATCTATCAACAATGACCCAAACAACATCATTCTTCTTTAGAGTCAGAGGTAACCCTGATACGAAATCCATCTTAACTCTATCCCATTTCCACTCGGGTATAGTTACAGGCTGAAGTAAACCCAAAGGCACTTGATATTCGGCTTTCACTTGTTGAAAAATCAAACATCTCGTTACAAACACTGAAATGTCCCGTTTCATGCCTGACCACAAATACAACTCCTTCAAATCGTTATACATCTTTGTGCTTCAGGATGAGCAGATAAACAACCATTATGTGCCTCATGAAGAATTTTCTGAATTGGTTCAGTATTTTTTGGTATACAAGTCCTACCTCAGAACCTTAAACAATCATCCGATCCAATCTGATAGTCTAAATCACTACTCAATTTGCACTAAACTCTTTTAGCTTGCAACTCATTATCACCTTTCTGAGCTTCACAAATTTGTTGAAGAAATATCAGTCTAGCTTTCAACTCAACCACAATCGATCCATCATCAGATAAGTTTAACTGTGTATTCATCGCCCTCAAAGCAAATAAAGTCTTTCTACTTAAAGAGTCTGCGACTATGTTCGCTTTCCCCAGGTGATAGTCGATCACTAATTCATAATCTTTCAACAACTCGAGCCATCTTCATTGTCACAAATTCAAATCTTTCTGAGTCATCAAATACATTAAACTTTTGTGATCAGTAAAGATGTGACACTTCTCACTGAATAAATGGTGTCTCCAAATTTTTAAAGCAAACACAATAGCAGCTAATTCCAAGTCGTGCGTCTTGTAATTCTTTTCATGCGGTTTCAACTGTCTCGATGCATAAGCTATCACTTTAACCTTTTGCATCAAGACACAACCAAGACCGTTCAATGACGCGTCACTAAAAATCACAAACTCTTTTCCCGACCGGTGCCTCAGTCAACAACGCTTCCAACTGCTCAAAACTTTGTTGACATTTCTTAGACCACTCAAATTTTACATCTTTTTATAATAATTTGGTCATAGGTGTAGCAATCATTGAAAATCCCTTAACAAAATGTCGATAATAACTAGCCAAACCCAAAAGGCTTCTAACTTTGGATACATTTCTCAGTGGTTTCCAATCAACAACTGTCGAAATCTTACTCGGACCGTATACCTTCCATTGAAACAATATGTCCCAAAAATCCAACTTCTGGAAGCCAAAACTCACTTTTGCTTAATTTAGCAAACAATTTCTTATCTCTCAAAGTTTGTAATACAATTATTAAATGTCTGGCATGCTTAGACTCATCTCGAAAATAGATCAAGATGTCATCAATAAATACAACCGCAAACTTATCTAAATACGGTCGAAAAATTAGATTCATCATGTCCATAAAAACTGCAGGAGCATTTGTTAATCCAAAAGGCATAACAAGAAATTCATAATGCTCGTACCTTGTTTTGAATGTGGTTTTCGGCACATCCGACTCTTTAACTCTTAACTGATAATAGTCTAATCTCAAGTCTACCTTTGAGAACACTGTCGCCCTTTCAATTGATAAACAAATCATCAGTTTTGGGCAAAGGATACTTGTTCTTTATCATAACCTTGTTAAGCTGACGATAACCAATACAAAGTCTCATGGATCCGTCTTTCTTCTTGATGAATAACACAGGTGCACCCTAGGGAAAAAAACTCGATCTCACAAAACCCTTATTTTTTAACTCTTGCAACTGAGATTTCAATTATTTCAATTCAGCCAGACCTCATTCTAAAGGCAGTCTTAGGCACATCAGACTCTTTATGTAAGACCCCAAACCCAGCCCAGACGTTATGGCCGAATCTGGCGCGTCACATTGAAGTGTTTCAGCGGAAACCTTGTTTTCATTGAAAACCCTTCTTAAAATGAGAAACATTCATTAACTTATAAAAAATCTCTTTCAATCGCGAAAGCTTGTTTAAAACATATGATTTATGAAAGCCTGTCATTTTAAAATTTAGTTACAGAAACGTAGAAAAACAATCTATGATTTAGGAAACCCATGTTCACCTTTTCATAATTACAACGCATAAAGATAACAATCCAAATAATAATAAAAGGGAAGGCCTTATTACATTCCAATATGAAATTACTTAATAAGCTAGAAACTATATGCTTTCTTTAAAAAAAATATGCCCAAGTCATCTTGCTAGCTGGCCACCTCCGAGTCCCTCCAAACATTGAACCTTCTACTGAGCATCACCTGAGAAAAATAAAAGAGGGGGTGAGTTTACTAAAACTTAGTATGTACAACCCTCGACGAGTAATAAGCATTCATCAATCACCATAAAATCATACATGCAATGCAATGCAATGCAGTGCAACCCACCCCAATAATCCAACCGTTACACATCAACTCCGTCCCCCAATACACATCATGTGGGGATATAAATATCAACCCACCCATCTGATACACATCAATGGTAGCCCGGTTGCAGTACTACCTTCATTGCAGCAAGTTGCTAATCAAATATTGGGCTTAATAGCCATTGGTGGATCCACGGTCGTCAAGCAGCCATGCGATCCTCATATACTTCATCGGTTCCATAATTCCCAACCCTTATGCAACCTAAACAGAATATCATATGAATGTAGCAGAGATATATGTAACCTTCGTAAATCTTACCTTCAACACATAGGGGTATTTTAGTCATTTCCACCCTTAGGGTCATTTCAGTAATTTCTCTTGTTATGAGTTTGTTGCTTACCTTGGCCCGTTAACAAGTCCTCGTTAGCTAAAGTAAACAGATACTATGCACCAGGTAGGATTCCAGAGAAGAGGAGGTGAGTCATTAAGACTACTTAAGTACCAAGCTCTCCTTAGATCCAATCCTAGACATGCATATACCCATTACCACACCTTAACCTTATGACTCGTCCACGGTCGCAATTAATTAATTATTTAAGTTTTATGTCAATTAAACAATTAGCAGATACTAGGCCTAAAATGTAACCACCCTATCCCGTAACTGTCGCCGAAATAGGACGAGGCGTTAATAGAATTTAGGAATCGGATCAGAACAGTAAAATTTTGAACCTTTTCTTAAATAAAAGATCATTTATTTATATAACTAATAGACACAAACAAAGATCGAATTTAAAACTTATAAAAGTAAACTTCCATAAGATGCCATATTCGCATGGCTTATATACAATAGTCAAAATATCATTCTACTTATAGTTTATCCTATACATGCCATAAGCTAAGTCCAAATCACATGATTACTACAATAGTAGATAGCGTGACGAAGTACTGACGATCCCCGAGCTAATAGTAAGAGTCAACGATCTACAAAAATAAACAGAAAAACATAACATTCAAAGTAAACATTCATAAGCTTAGTAAGTCTTAAGCAATTTAAACAGTTGAACTTAAAAACAAACCAAATGTTCGAAATCACATAACACTTTCTGAGTACAATACTATTTGGTTGATTATGCACAAAGACATATCATTTTACTCCGTTTATACTCAAACTCATATAAACATAGTATTTACAAGCTTCCGGATTAACTTTAATTCTTTCAAATTTCACTAGTGTATCATTTCTTACCCACACTTACTTTCAAAATTCATAGTTAAATGGCATATCGAAAACTATCTTGTAACTTTGCATAATAACTGAATACACACATATACAAATATACATATGAATTTACAACATCTTTTCATATGTTACTCATTACACATTCTCAATTCCCGTCAGATCAATCTCACATATAATATATATATCACATACCTGAATCACTTAATGTGTAATACGAGTTCAATTTATCATCATAGCGTAGGATCTTGTAGTCATATACTTTATCAAATTCACTAACACTTGGCCTGCGAGGTATAAAACTCGAACATAACACCAGCACAAAGCCTATGAGACTTTAAACTCAAATATAATACCAGCACTAGGCCCACGAGATTTAACCCGGATACACATCAAATATCATGCATATTTAATCATATATTAACACATTTCATTCAACATATCACATTAGTAGCCATTTGCTACAATCAGATATAAGCTTCATATGAACACCATCATTTACATTTCAGTTCAAAAGTCATACATAAATATCACATATCCATTTCAACATTCAAACTTAACCCATAGTAACCATTCGACTAAAAGTCATATACATAAATTATTTATCGCACAACTTAATTCAAGTAGAACCAAAAGGTCACAATTCATCTAATATATACATATTGCTCACTGATTCGCACACAACCTTTCAAATTAGCAATTATAAGATGGTTCCGCACATAGCCCATCCTTATCTATAATTTACGATGGTTTTACCCTTACTCACATATACAACATTTTTACCTATGCTTCTCAATTCACATTCATGATTCAATTCCAATCAATTTAACATGCATAAGTACATATCGCATACTTGGCCAACTTAATGTATTGAATGAATTCGATTGTCGATTTAACACAATGTCTCATAGTTGAACCTAAACATGAAACCATTTCTTATAGGTTCGATTCACATCAATCATCATTTTCATTTAATTCACATGTACATAATTATGTTGTTCGTACCTGAATAATTTACTTTACAGAACGAATCATAATTTTATACACATCATGGTTTCCTTTAGATATTTAATAATCACAAATCGTGATATCTCTACCAACACATATACGTCATAGTTTATTCATTGTAACACTCATTTAGTGCATCAAATTTTCAAGTCCAATTCAACTTAAGCATAATAGCCATAATTGGCTTATAGCCTTAAATCATTACATATTCGGCACATTAACTAAATAAAATTTACATTCTCTTTGCCATATTAATTTAACTCTTAGGCATATAAAAAGGAATCAATATTAAACACTTAAGAACTTACCTCGAATGTTACCGAACGATTACAACGGCTATTCGATTACTTTCTCTTTTCCCTTATCCGAATTTCCCCCTCTATACTCTTGAGCTTAAATTCAACAATTTTAAATTAGTCATTATTCGACTATTCAAGCATCACTTTCAGAATATAATATATATATATTCGACTTTCACACATACACTTTCACATGTAATAATCACAGAATATAACATTTAATTATTTTTGTGACTCAATTTTGTGGTCCCGAAACCACTTCCCGACTGGGGTCAAATTAGGACTGTCACAACTCTCCCCCCTTAGGGATTTTCGTCCCCAAAAATCTTAGTAGCGACTAGGTTAGGATAGCGTCCTCTTATTGAATTATGTCCATATAACCATTAGCTCATCAATAATAATTGTAATTCATTACTTCTTTCACATTGATCTATAAAATCACTTTCTTATCTTAAAACAAATACATAAACATTTCTACAAGTATACACATACATCTCATTTTCTTGATTTCATAAGCAATAATCACTTAATTGAATTTATACTTGCATTTCAAACACATATAAATCACATATTAACATGTATAATACATAACATCAACTCACATATTCATAACCCACATTTTCATTCATGTATAAGCTGTAACCTGGCCGAAAGTATACATATTCTCAAACATCCCAATGAATATCCTTTTTAACTTTATCACATCTCAATATTCAACTTAACTCATTTCCAAAAGAAAAGTCAACTTCCACGTACCTAGACATTTAGTTCATTTAGCACATTCAATCATAGTTAACGTTACCCGTATACAGTTGAATAGGCATAAAGCCTAATATAATACACTTGCATGAGATTTATTCTAGTGCATAACTCTTATATCCAAAATTATCGGCATTCATCAAAAATTCTTACAAACTTTCGAATGTCGAAACTTAATCAAAATAATTTCTTGAATAAGATGAACAAAATAGTGTCCATTCAGCAATAGCACATATAACTTCATATACCGAGAATCTCATAGACTAAATCCATAGCACATTTTCAATTAAGCACTTAAGTGTACATATAACATAAATCCATTCCTTAACAACATATCCACCACTTTTTTTTTGTATCCACTTGTAACAAAATTACAGCCGAAACAATAATCAATCGTCAATTTGTATCTATTAATCCCCAATTCAAACTCAAATACCAAATATCAGTATCTAATTAAAATTCAACATCTAACTTCAATTCTACATCCTAACATTTGTCAATTTAAAG
Organism: Gossypium hirsutum; assembly: GCF_007990345.1. Taxonomy (NCBI): domain Eukaryota; kingdom Viridiplantae; phylum Streptophyta; class Magnoliopsida; order Malvales; family Malvaceae; genus Gossypium; species Gossypium hirsutum. Next base: position 72,373,900 of record NC_053431.1, read on the forward strand.
AGCGTCGTACTTGTCTGAGTATGTCGTTTACTTTAAGCCATAGTCCAACCATGGTATTACATGTTATCACATATCGAGTCGATGCCATGTCCTAGACATGGTCTTACACAACATCTCAAATTAATGCCTTCGTCCTAGACGAGGTCTTACATGAATCTCATTTCACACACTTAGTGCCCACTGACCGATCTCGCACACATAGTGCTCGATTGAAGAACTCGTACACACAGTGCCTCAATTACCGATCTCGTACACATAGTGCTCGGTTAAAGGAATTCGCACACACAGTGCCTCAATTACCGATCTCGCACACATAGTGCTCGGTTAAAGGAATTTGCACACACAGTGCCTCTAATCATTCGCACACATAATGCCCATATTCATTCGTTATTACACATTGAAATGACTTAACCAAGTCTATAAAACATCATATATGTACACTTTAAACGTATTCTTTCATTTAACTTTGAATTCATATAGCAATGAACACTTAAACCTTGCTCGAATCACCGGCATTAAGCCTGCTAGCCACGAAGACCCAAATACACATCACCGAGTTTCATGCATATTTATTCACATTTTAATACATTTCATATAGCATATCATATTTGTAATTCACTTACTTCGTTTCAATATATACATATCATATACACCTTGACATTATATCATAGATATCATTTACATGTAGGCTCATTCCAAATACATTATTTTCTCTTCAAAGTTCTCATTCACATATTTAAAACAAAACATCATATATAACATTAACAAAGCATAAACTACACAACAATTCCATCTCTAATAGATGACATATATATGTATATATTTCGCCCATTTACATAAAATCTTGAACCAAAATATAACTTCTCATGCATACAATATACATCACTATTATCCTAATATACGCTTCCATATTTATTTCATAACACATTCAGCAAAATTACTTTGCATCTCAATACTTCAAATGTATATCATACTTCTATTCATACATTTCTCAATTTTGACACATCATAAGCATGTTTCAATCCTCTCAATACCATCTGCTAAAGCTTGATCGGGATCAGAATTCATTATATTACGAAAAACACATTTTAACTGTCAGAAATCATCACACTATCATTTTATCACTTTATGGCATGTATAGCTAGACTCACACGTGCTACGTTAGTCCTAGAATCGACTAAACCGTAGCTCTGATACCAATAAAAATGTAACACCCCTATCCCGTAACCGTCGCCGGAATAGGACGAGGCGTTAACAGAATTCAGGAATCGGATCAGAACAATAAAATTTTAAACCTTTTCTTAAATAAAAGATCATTTATTTATATAACTAATAGACACAAACAAAGATCGAATTTAAAACTTATAAAAGTAAACTTCCGTAAGATGCCATATTCGTATGGCTTATATACAATAGTCAAAATATCATTCTACTTATAGTTTATCCTATACATGCCATAAGCTAAGTCCAAATCACATGATTACTACAATAGTAGATAGCGTGACGAAGTACTGACGATCCCTTAGCTAATAGTAAGAGTCAACGATCTACAAAACTAAACAGAGAAACATAACATTCAAAGTAAGCTTTCATAAGCTTAGTAAGTCTTAAGCAATTTAAACAGTTGAACTTAAAAACAAACCAAATGTTCGAAATCACAAACACTTTCTGAGTACAATACTATTTGGCTGATTATGCACAAAGACATATCATTTTACTCTGTTTATACTCAAACTTATATAAACATAGTATTTACAAGCTTCCGGATTAACTTTAATTCTTTCAAATTTCACTAGTGTATCATTTCTTACCCACACTTACTTTCAAAATTCATAGTTAAATGGCATATCGAAAACTATCTTGTAACTTTGCATAATAATTGAATACACACATATACAAATATACATATGAATTTACAACATCTTTTCATATGTTACTCATTACACATTCTTAATTCCCGTCAGATCAATCTCACATATAATATATATATATATCACATACCTGAATCACTTAATGTGTAATACGAGTTCAATTTATCATCATAGCGTACGATCTCGTAGTCATATACTTTATCAAATTCACTAACACTTGGCCTGCGAGGTATAAAACTCGAACATAACACCAGCACGAAGCCTACGAGACTTTAAACTCAGATATAATACCAGCACTAGGCCTGCGAGATTTAACCCTAATACACATCAAATATCATGCATATTTAATCATATATTAACACATCTCATTCAACATATCACATTAGTAGTCATTTGCTACAATCAGATATAAGCTTCATATGAACACCATCATTTACATTTCGGTTCAAAAGTCATACATAAATATCACATATCCATTTCACCATTCAAACTTAACCCATAGTAACCATTCGACTAAAAGTCATATACATAAATTATTTATCGCACAACTTAATTGAAGTAGAACCAAAAGGTCACAATTCATCTAATATATACATATTGCTCACTGATTCGCACACAACCTTTCAAATTAGCAATTATAAGATGGTTCCGCACATAGCCCATCCTTATCTATAATTTACGATGGTTTTACCCTTACTCACATATACAACATTTTTACCTATGCTTCTCAATTCACATTCATGATTCAATTCCAATCAATTTAACATGCATAAGTACATATCGCATACTTGGCCAACTTAATGTATTGAATGAATTCGATTGTCGATTTAACACAAGGTCTCATAGTTGAACCTAAACATGAAACCATTTCTTATAGGTTCGATTCACATCAATCATCATTTTCATTTAATTCACATGTACATAATTATGTTGTTCGTACCTGAATAATTTACTTTACAGAACGAACCCACATATCGTATTAGCCCATAGTCTTATAACACCACACTTTTAATAGTTCACCTCATCGAAGTTCACAATTAATCACTTTAGTGCCAAGCCATATTCGGCTACCACAAAGGACTAATAATAATAATTTTATACACATCATGGTTTCCTTTAGATATTTAATAATCACAAATCGTGATATCTCTACCAACACATATACGGCATAGTTTATTCATTGTAACACTCATTTAGTGCATCAAATTTTCAAGTCCAATTCAACTTAAGCATAATAGCCATAATCGGCTTATAGCCTTGAATCATTACATATTCGGCACATTAACTAAATAAAATTTACATTCTCTTTGCCATATTAATTTAACTCTTAGGCATATAAAAAGGAATCAAGCTTAAACACTTAAGAACTTACCTCGAATGTTACCAAATGATTACAACAACTATTCGATTACTTTCTCTTTTCCCTTATCTGAATTTGCCCCTCTATGCTCTTGAGCTTATATTCAGCAATTTTAAACTTAGTCATTATTCGACTATTCAAGCATCACTTTCAAAATATAATATATATATTCGACTTTCACACATACAGATCATCGTAAGCTTATAAGAAATCAATAAGCAACTCATTAACAAATTTTTGTCAATGTTTACCACATAATCATAATTTCACTGCAAGCTGTCTTCCTGAGCAACAGTCACTAAATCATTTATAACTGGAGCTACGAAACTCCAAATCAATTTCCGTTAATTTTCCCTGAAATAGACTCATATATCTTCTATGCATAAAATTTTCAGAATTTTTGGTTTGGCCAATCAATACCAGATTTTTCTTAAAGTTTCCCCTGTTTCACTATTTGCTAATCTGACCACTCTTCACTATGAATCAAATTTCTCATTGTACAAAATTCAAAATATGTTCTCGTTGATTTCATTTGAAACTAGAATCATTAAGGAGTCTAAGCATATAAACTTTATCTTATAACCATTTTTGTAAAAAATATAATTATTTTCTAAATAAAAGGAATAGGGGACCCCAAAGTCATTTGACTCTATCCCACACCACTTCAAATATCTCATTATCAGAAATTCATTTGCTTTCATGGTTTCTTTTATAAGAAACTAGGCTCATTAAGCTTTAATTACATAATTTATTCAGCTTCTAAATCATCTCCCACAATTTATGGTGATTTTCCATAATCATATTACTGCTGCTGTCCCAAGCAGATTTATTACCAATTCACTCTTTCACACATACCTTGCATTCACATTATTTAAACATGTATATCACCAATCAATTTCATCACATATCTATACTTTCACTTACCCATAATCTCAATACAATACATCATGCTCAATTATACCTTAACTTATCCATTCCTTTCATTTAAACAACCCGCATAACTTATTCATTCATGAACACATTCGGCACTATACATCTTTACAAATATTTCTTGGCACCTTTATCATATTTTCACAATCGGCATAACCGTGTTACCAATCTAATACATCAAAAATTACTTATCCAGGACTACATTCAGCATATATATATTCACATAAACACAATAGCCGAACACTTCATGAAGTTACCGAGACTCATCATTTGCTATTTCACACACACTCACATCCAATCCTTTTTATTTAACACTCAAAATCAACCATCTTCATGCCTTATCACAAAAATATCAAAACAACGACCAAGACACTCTACAACCCATAGCCGAATGCATCACTTCAAACCAATAACAAAAATTGAGTCATGGGCTATGAAAGGAGCTTAGCAATTAACTCAATTTCACATAAATTATTAAGAAATAAAATTAAACATACCTTCAATTAGAATCACCAAGGCCAAATATCAAAGAGCCCTTTTTTTCTACCTTAGATTCTGAGTTTTCTCCTTGGCCGAAATCCTCAAAATATCTTTCCTCTTTCTTTTTCCCACATTCGGCAAGAACAGGCAAGGATGTATGGTCCCTTTTTCTTTTTTTCTTTTTTTTATTCATTCACCTTACCCATTAACTATTATAATATTAATATGTAAGGCATATATGGCTATTCCACCTTCAACATGGCCGGTCACTTACTTAAAAATGGGGAATTTGATATGCAAATCCCATATTTTAAGCCATGCAATATTTGACCACTACACTTCAACCTATCAAAATTTCAATATTTTTCACATAAGTCCTTTTTAATTAATTTCACATTTAAATAACAAAATCAAAGCATGAAATTTTCACACATACACTTTCACATGTAATAATCACAGAATATAACATTTAATTGTTTTTGTGACTCAATTTTGTGGTCCCGAAACCACTTCCCGACTAGGGTCAAATTAGGACTGTCACACAAAACCCCTTACAAAGCCCAAACAAGTCTACATACATGCATATGGCCCACTAGGCCCAATCTCATTCATATGGCCCATTGGCCCAAATCACATCTGTATGGCGCATTAGGCCCAAATCACATTCATATGACCCATTAGGCCCAAATAACACTCATATTTATGCTTTCATATAATTTCCATCACTTAACATCAGGTTGCCAATTTTGCCTATTATGGGCCCAATAGCCCATCAAGCCCACTTAGCCAATTCTGGCCCGGTTGGCCAAAACACGGCCCAAGTCCATGGAATCACCCATGGGGCCTCAGGTAACCTATCGGTTTCCTCCTCACGAGTGTTCGCGCACTCGCAAGACTACCGTAGCAAAACTTTTGGCTTTTTGGCATTTCGAGATTTGCCGATCTACTTGTGTGTGTGCAGTGTATGTACACACCTGGTAATAAAGCGTGCTGCGATTCCCTTAGTCACCAACCTACAAACGAGGTCACCCTTCAATTAATCACATGCCTAATACATATCTTTACTAAAACTGAAACCTCACCTTAACCTTACCTTGCACGATAAGTATAATAGCCCATTCTTAAATCACTAACCACGATCAACTCCTAGATCTGCACCAATCTTTAACTATTAAAACCAGAATAATAGGTGACTCCTATCCAACACAAGACCCCTTACCTTAACTATGGACGTTCGGCCACCTTAGCCAATGGGAGAGGAATACTTACCAAAACCGCAAACACCTAAAGAGCAATTTTGGAAAAGAGGTAAGATCCAAGATCCGATACTTATTCCCTACCACAGTTGATTAGAAAGAGTGAGGAAAGAACAGTGTAATAGATTCTTAGAAAAACTGATTGGAAGAACACTTACACTAGATTCGGTCGAAGAGTATTTGGCCCTTGGAAGATTTGGCCTTTCGGCTTCCAACCTTAGTTTGGTGAATAAGGTTTATTTGGTACAGATTAAAGAACAATAGTAGAAAAAGAAAGAGAAAATCGACACAAGAAAAGAAAGAAAGAAGCAAAGGTTTTCAGCTTTTTTGATCTTGAAGAGAAAAGGGTTTCCAGTAGCATGGTGAAAGAGATTTCGGCATTAGCCTAGGAACCTTGCATTCGACACCTATTTATAGCCCCTATGGTTGAATTCCTCAAGCCCCAGTTCCCATTTCTGCTCCACTTGCTCCTCACTTCTCATCTTCTCGTTTTTCTCCCTGATAACCCCTTGATCCTTTCCTTAATTTTCTCTTCAAACACTCCCTTTGGAGTCCATCTTCACGCCACTTCCAACCTTTTAGAAGGCCAAAATTAAACTTCTAAAAATACTAAGCTAGGATTCGAACCTTGGATCTCCTTGCTAGCGACTAGCGCCACCTCCCTACACTCTAAGTGGCGTCATTTTTCCACTCCTCCACAAGGCTTTTTGATGCCATTTTCCCCTATCTTTATTTTAAACCCCAACTACTCCCAACCCTAGTTATTTTAATAATTAAATTAAAATTCCTCCACCACAAAACTCGAACCCAGAACTTCACCAACATACCTAGACACTTCAAATTCCTTAAACCCTTAAAGCCTACATGTCATTTGTCATTTTCGTGCTAACTTAAAAATTTTATGAGACCCAAAGCCCAAAGCCCAATTCATCTAGGCCCAAAATTCAGGGTGTTACACTTTAACTCATAACTGGTAATATCCGGACCTCAAGTCTATCTTCGAGAAACAAGTCATCAATCCTTGGAAGAGGATACTTATTTTTTATTGTCACCTTATTGAGCTGCCGATAGTCAATGCATAATCTCATCGAACTGTCCTTCTTTTTCACGAATAGTACGAGAGCACCCCATGGTGAAAAGCTTGGTCTCGCAAAACCTTTGTCATTCAACTCTTGCAACTGTAGCTTCAATTCTTTCAGCTCAGTCGGGGCCATCCTATACGGAGCAATAGAAATAGGTGTTGTCCCTAGCATTAACTCAATACTGAATTCAACTTCTCTAATTGGAAGCAAACCTGGCAATTCCTCTGGGAATACATCCGCATACTCACATACAACTGGCACTAATTCGATTTTCAATTTGGATTCCTTTATATTCAATATATATGCCAAATACGCTTCATACCATTTTCTCATACATTTCTGAGCAATTATCGAAGAAATTACATTTGGTGACTTATCCTCATCATCTGATTCAACCCAAATAACCTCACAATTTTCACATTTCAATTCAATAACTTTCTGTGTACAATTCACTATAGCATCATGTAGTGTCAACCGACCCATACATTATGACATCAAATTCATCAAATGGTAACAGCATTAAGTCGTCCAGAAAACAATGACTTCTAATCATCAAAGGGAATCTTTTATATACTTTATCAACTATCACATGCTTTCCTAATGGATTTGACACTTTAATCATAAATTCGATAGACTCAACAGGTATATTCACACTAGATGCTAATTTCATACACACATACGAATGAGTAGAGCCAGGGTCTATCAAAGCAATAACATTAGTATCATAGAGAGAAAAATTACCGTTGATCATATTAGGAGAAGTTACATATTCACGTGCGCGTATGGCATAGGCTCTAGCCGGAGCCCTAGCTTCAGATCTCACTGCTATACCTGGTGAAACATTCTTACTACCAGACCTATTCTCGGCCTTTCTCGAGGGTCTTCCCCTAGAAGTTGTGCCACTCGGCCTCAAGTTCTAAAATCTTTCTTTCTCTACCATATCGGGGTAGTCCTTAATATAGCAGTCTTGGGAACCACACTTGAAACAAGATCCCTCACTCACCCTACAGGTGCCAAAATGACATCTACCACATTGTTGGCACTCGAGCTTGGAAGGTTTAGCATTACCCACACTTGCCACGGATGTAGCTTGAGATCTAAAACCCAAATTCTGCTTTCTCCGGTTCCCATATGAATGTCCAGCTGACATATGTGAACGAGAGTACATCTCTCTAGATTTCTTAGACTGAGATGGCAATGACATACTCATATATCTTTTTCTAGTATCTCTTGCCTCAGACTCAGCTTTCCTCTTTTCTTTGATCAACTCTTAAGCTTTACAAGCCCGTTCAACGAGTACCACAAATTCTTTCAACTCAAGAATACCCACTAATGTCTTAATATTCTCATTAAGTCGATCTTCAAATCTTCTATACATCTTAGCTTCGAAGGATACACACTTCCGAGCATATTTACTGAGTTTGACAAATTCTCTCTCACATTCACTAACTGTCATATGACCCTATTTCAAATCCAGAAATTTCTTACGCTTCTAATCGATGAATAGTTCACTAATGTATTTATTTCAGAATTCCTCTTGAAAGAATTCCCAAGTAACCCTCCCCAGTGGTACCATAGATATCAGCATTCTCCATCAATGATACACCGCATCTTTCAACAAAGATATGGCACATTTTAGGCACTCATTGGGTGTACAGGATAATTCATCAAATACCCGTATCAAGTTCTCTAACCAGAACTCTGCTTTCTCAGGGTCATCATTGGCAGTTGCCCTAAATTTCTCAACACATTGTTTTCAAATTTTATCAACTGGTGTTCTAGAGAATCTCATAAAATCTATAACTTGAGGCATCACGGGTGTGGGTTAAGGATTTGGGAGAGGTAGGAGAGGTTGAGTGTTTGGGTTCGTTCGAACAAACTCCGTATACCATGCATTCATCATGTGGAGAAAGGCCTCTCTGCCTCTTTCTCCTCTACATACAGTTTTAGGTCTACTTTCGGATGGCACCGCTCCTTCAGCTGGAGTAGGCGCGTTACTTTCTACATCATCGCCATTGCTCTGTTGGGATCCATTTGCTATAAAAAATACATTTTAATATTTTCAAGAGACGTCATGCTATCATTATTTATATATATACATATGGCATGTATAGCTAGACTCAAATACACTAGGTTAGCCTAAGAATCGACTAAACCATAGCTCTGATACCACTAAATGTAACACCTCTTACCCATACCCTAGCCCGAGATAGGATTCGAGGCATTACTAAACACATACACAGTCATTCATGCAAAAACCAGGCTATAAAATTTTTCTTTAAAACAACTTTATTCATACATACACAATTTGTCCCTGATGTGGGCCTACGAGGCCCAAAACAACCATCGAAAGGGATTCGGGACTAAATCGAAGACTTAAGAAAAGTTTGGGAAATTTTCCCTAATACAGAGCCATACGCACATGTTCTCTCGAAATGGCCATGTCTTCTAGCCGTGTAACTCTATGACTATGACGTCAGCATCAATTTAGGGTCACATGGCTGTATCACATTGGCGTGTGGCCAGACCGTATGGTCAATTAAAATTAAATGATTTTTTCATAAAAAGGTGCAAACTTCACACAGTAGAGTACACGCCCATGTAGGTAGGTCGTGTCTCTTACACGGCCAAGACACACGCCCGTGTCTTAGCCCGTATGTTTACTATTGAGCATATTGACTTGCAAAAATAAGGGTACAGGGGACACACGGCTGTTCAACATGCTCGTGGGGCATACTGTGTGTCATACACGGTCTGGACACATGCCCGTGTGTCTACCCGTGTGGATCATTTAAAGGCTATTTTTCAAGCTAATTGTCACCCTCAATCATTCATACATTCAAACATATTTCATAGCATGCAACATGACATATTTAGACACTCAAATATTCAACACCATAGCACTCCCACATCTTCATAATGTCATCCTATTGCACATTCATTTTGTTACACCATTTAGGAGCATTCTACACCAATTTCATGCATTATTAAACTTGTTACCATAACTTCAAATTATGTATTCATGACTATAGTCATTTTAAGCCATTAAGTCATCCCTTATCTTTTAGCATCTAATCCATACTTTATCATACATTCATCAAGAAATAACATATCACATCATCAAGGCACTAACACATGCATGCATGGGTAATTAGATTACAACCCAATGATCAAATATAAGCCACATCACATGGCCATTACAAAATGAACCATCAACATCATAGGCTTTGACAATTTGGCCAAATAGCATGACACATGTCACAAAATAACCAAGTCCCCTGTACATGCCATACTCGAAATAGCAATTTCACTATACCCAATAATCTTTTGATAGTGTGATCGAATACTCTGACAGCTTCTAATCCCCGAGCTAGCTTGGCGGGACTACAAAGGATGGAAAGAGAAGGGGGTAAGCATTAAAGCTTAGTAAGTCCACATACAAATAATATGCAATGGTAGTAAGAAATCAACATGCAAAAACATAATAACATATACATAAAGATTATCCATCGTTTAAACCTTTTGGCTTACTTATCATTTGTACATATATACTTGCTCATCACAGATCATTCTTTACCAAGGCATTATTCATAGGTTTAGCGTACATACCTGTACTCATCGTAGTATATCACATAACTATACCTCTTTAACATGCCCTCATCGGAACTTTCATCACATTTATTGTATTACCCATTAAACACTCGGAATACTATTGGATACGTGGAAAACTTGCACATAAGTGCAACATATACATACGTAGCCAAAGCTACCTCATAACATGTAACGCTCACAATGGAGCTACTCACGGGTTTGCTCATAAAGCTATCGGTCAAGGTGTAGCTACACGAGCTGCTCACATAAGCTGTCAGGTATCTGACTAACTCAAGGATTATTTAGCCATTGGTAGGACACACAAGACCATTGCTTGGAACCCAATTACATGTATCGCATCCATAATGAACTTGGACCAACTCAACGGGCTCGGATGCCTCATACATATCACGAACTCGGACCAACTCAATGAGTTCAGATTTCTAAATTCCTAGTGACATGTCACTTGTATCCTAAACTATTCCTAAGGTTCAAACGGGATTTTCCTCACTTGCACAAGGCATACTTTGTCGTACTTGCTCGTGATGTCGTATGTAGATCATTTATGCTTTCATAACAACCAATAAGCATATAACTCATAATAACAAGAAAAAATTTATCACATAATATCAAAACATTAATAACGTGCTACAACACCATATTATTTGCATGTGCACTTACCTCAGTACAAAAATGATGATAATCAAGCCTAATCATCGTATACTTTATTATTCCCTCGATTAAGACCCGATTCACATTTTTCTTGATCTATAATGCAAAATTTAACTTGCTTATTAATCACATTATTCAAATCAATCCATAATTCATGCCTTGGTAAAATTACCTTTTTACCCCTAACTTTTCACTTATTTATAATTTAGTTTTTAGGCTCGTAAAATGAAATGCATGCATTTTCTTTATTACCTAGCCTAACTGAATTTTCCTTGTACTCATAACAGCCTATATTTTCATCAAAAATTAGATTTTTATCACTTATTTTACATCTTTTACAAAATGGTCCCTTTAAGGTGTTTTCATGCAAAATCACCTTGTAAAAGATATTGAACACATATCAAACTATCATATTCTTCCATTAAAAATCAAAACACAAACTTCTCATGCATGGGTCAAAATTTCAACATGAACCCTAGCTCAAAATATGGTTAGAAACGGGTACATCATGTTATGAGGATTTCAAAAATGTAAAGAACATTAAAAACGAGGCTAGAACGGACTTACTTCCAAGCTTGAAAAGTTTGAAAACCCTAGCTATGATTCTCCACAAATTTCGGCAGCTAAAGAGGAAGATGGACAACATTTTCACTTGATTTTCCCTTTTTATTTCATTTAATTACCAAATGACCAAAATGCCCTTAGGGTTTTTCTTTCAAACTTTTCCTATGCATGTCCATTTTTTTCCAAAATTATAGAAATTTGTTAAATTGCTAATTAGGACCCTCTAATTCATAATCTAAAGCAATCTCATGCTTAAAACTTCTAAAATGCAAGTTTTGCATTTTATTCAATTTACTTCCTAAAATTCAATTAGACATTTTATGCATAGAATTTGTTCATGAAACTTTCACATAAGCATGCATTCATATTATAGACCTCATAGAAATCATAAAATAATTATTTCTATCTCAAATTTGTGGTCTCAAAACCACTATTCTGACTAGGCCCTAATTCGAGATGTCACACATATGTCTTAACACCAATCATGCATGTCCCACAAGCACAAACACATCATCACATCACAAGCATTAGAACTTAGCATGGATAACTAGGCTTACAAGTCACCATCATTATAAGCCATATCTCATGGCTATATACAATCAATCAATATGAGCCAATACATTTGGCTATTCATAAAAACATCTATCATAAAAACTAAGTGTAACATCCCAAAATAGAGCTTAGTCAGAATAGTGGTTTCGGGACCACAAATTTGACATCAAAACATTTATTTTATGATTATTACGAGGCTTAGAATATGATAATATGCATGTGTTAAAGTTTCATGAAGGAATTCTTTGAGTAAGTGCCCAATTGGAAAATTAGGGACTAAATTGAATAAATTACAAAAATTGGATTCTAGAAGCAATTTGGATGAAATTACTTTAGATTATAAAATAGAAGGTCTTGGGGAGCAATTTTCCCAATTTCTAAATTTTTGGACAAAAATGGGCTTGCATGGATGAAACTTCAAAGAAAGGGCTTAAGGGCATTTTCGTTATTTGGCATTTAAGTGAAATAAAATAGGAAAAATGAACCAAAAATTAGCCATTCTTCTTCTCCATGCTTTCGAAATTTCTAGGGTTTCCATAGCTAGGGTTTTCAAGCTTTCCAAGCTCAATAGTAAGTGCTTCTAAGCCCCGTTTTTAATGTTCTTTGTAATTTTGAAATCCCTATAGCTTGCTCTCTCTATTTCTACCCATATTTCATGCTAGGGTTCATGCTTAAAAATTTACCCATGCATGAGTTACTTGTATTTTGATGTTTTATGGAGGAATATGAAAGTTTGAAGTGTGTTAAACAACTTTTCCTAAGTGATTTTCATGAAAAACCCCTAAAGGGACCTTTTTGCAAAAGTTGTAAAATGTGTGGTAGAAATGTGAAAATAATGGAAAATGTGGGCTACCATAAGAGGGAAAAGTGTGCAGCTAGGCTCGAGTAAGGTAGAAATTGCATGCATTTCATTGTACGAGCCTAGGGACTAAATCGTAAAAATGTGAAAGGTTAGGGGCAAAATGGTCATTTGGACCGAGGGTGGAATATAGACTTGAAATGTATAATATGGAGTGTTAATGATCTATTTTTATTGTTATAGACCCCGAGGAACAAATTTCAGAGGTCAGTCGAGGAAAACGAAAGGTTTTAGAATAACCGAAACACGACACCAAAATGAATACCAGGTAAGTTTGAATAACTTAAAGTAAACACTCAATGTGCCTAATTATATGATTTATGAATGCATAATGATTGCATTTATTAATAACATGAAATTCTATGAAATGCATGTTTAAGTATAAATTGTGATAAATGTCTCGGTTAAGGTTAAAAAAGGAATTCGATGGATAAATCATGATTGACATGTGTAATGAGGTCCTGCATGTGTTGCAGTAAGGATTTAGCCCGGACGGGTAATCTGTTGATCTCATTTATAAAAGGATCTAGCCCGAACGGGTGTTCTTTTGAATGGTCGAGCCTCTTGAAGAATATGTGTGCATTATGGATTTAGCCCGGACAGGTAATCTAATTAGGATCTAAATTTAGCCTGGACTGGTAATTCAAATCCGAGCTCAATAAAGGTGTTTGTCGTTATAAGGGATTTAGCCTGGACTAGTAATCCCGACATCACCTTATGAGTTTATAAAATGGGGGATTTAGCCTGGGCTGGTAATCCCGCCATAAGATGTGAGGTTTGCGGGAGTGAATATCTGAAACGATCATCGTACGAATTGACGGTAAATTGGTATTGCATTGAGATTTCCTAGAAACTCACCGAGATTAATGTGATATATATATACAAATGAGATGTTGAATGATGAGCTCATCTAAGATAACTTTTATAGTGCATTATTATGTGACTAACTTATTGATTGAGTGTAAGTGATAAGGAAGCCATCCTATGCTCATTGAATTTATTGCCCAATTTGATTGCTTGCTAATTACTTGGTAAGTTTACTTTCCAGTTATTCGAGCTTACTAAGCATGAAAATGCTTACCCCTCTCTTTTCCCTATCTCTCACAGAGCTCGAGGACTCGTAAGTATTGGAGGACGGTTGGAGAGTCAGTATACTATCAAATAAACTAGATATGGTATAAAGACATTTCTAAATTGTTCAATGGCATGTATAGGTCTGTTGAGTATTTTGTTATATGTGTCATTTGATTTTCCAAATGAAGGCTTGTAAAGATAAATTAATCTTTTTGTTTATGGCCATAGAGATCAGCGTGTTTTGAAGTAGGCCATGACCTACAAAATTTCCATGCAAGTTTGTAATCATGTGCGATGGTTGAATTCCAATTGGCAATGAGTCCTAAGAATGAGCCAACCTTGAATGTATTAAAGTGGTATGACAACACATAAATACAAGATGGGAAAAAACCTAGCATGTACGAAACCAATGATATGAGGTTTCCATGCAACGAGTTTTCGCAAAGATCATTTATGAGAGCATAATTATGTTTTAATTTTTTTTAATATTCATTAAGTATAAGTGTTAAGAAGAGGGTGACCACAGGCTTGGAAAATAGCCTAATAGGGTCTACACGGTTGGGTACATGGGCGTGTGCCTAGGCCGTGTGAGAGTAACAGGCCACACCCGTGGGCGTGTGGCAAGGTCACGTGTCCCCTGCATCTAAAATGGTAAGTCTGTTAAATGAACACGAGCTAGACACACTGGCTTCTGTATTGGCCGTGTGAATTTAACAAAATGCTCAAGTCTTGGACACGGGGTGATTGCACGGGCGTGTCTCAAGTTACACGGGCGTGTGACACTTTAAGTTAAAATAAATTTTCCAAGGTGCCCCAAGTTTATCTAATGTTCTCGGTTTTGTCCTGCGCCGCCTCTAGACATGTTTTAGGTCTCGAAGGCCTGTTTAAAGGAAAGGATATACATATTTGAAAAGTTTTAAATTAGAGCGCAACTTAGTGACTTGATTTAATATGTTTATGAACGTGAAATCCCGATAATGCCTTGAGCCCTATCCCGGCTTAGGATACGGGTGAGGGGTGTTACACTAAGTCCCTATACATGCCATTCACTTGAAGATGCTTAATACATTTATGTCAATACTCCAAAGGTAATGACTTGATAGTGTGATACTGCCTCTAACGATCTCCAACCCCGAGCTAACCTGTCAACGCTAAAGAAATGGAAAGGAGGGAGTAAGATTTATAGCTTAGTAAGTCCATATGAAAATAATAAGCAATTTTATCAACATGTTTCCCAAGGTAATACAATCACAATTTCACTTTTGGTTATGTTCAAGTCAAACTATCTATTCGAGTCAGAGTCACTAAATTATTTATATCTTGAGCTACAAAACTCTAAATTAAGATCTGATAATTTTCCCTGAAACTAGACTCACATATCTTCTTACCATAGAATTTAAAGAATTTTTGGTCTAGCCAATAAGTACAATTTATTCTTCAAATGTATCCTTGTTTTGCTGTTCAATAGCTTCGGCCATTCTTTAATAAAAATTAATTATCTTATAGTACGAGATTTGGATAGTGTTTTTGTATATTTCTATTGAAAATAGACTCATTAAGGATTTAGTCATATTAATTATAACCCATAATTATTTTCATAAAATATTTAATGATTTTCCAAAGTGAAGACAGAGGAGCCCCGAATCACTCTGACCCTATCTCACAAAAATTTAAATATCTCACAATGTGAAATTCTTTTGCTTACAATGTTTCCGACATGTGAAACTAGACTAAATAAGATTTAATGTCATATCTTATTCAGCCTCTAATTCAATTTCCACAATTTTTGGTGGATTTTTAAAGTCGGACTACTGCTATTGTCCCAAAATTGTTTTAGTGCAATATAATGATAACTATCACAAGTTCACTTTCAACTAATCGTGAACCCACCATTTCATGAATTACATGTTCAAATACGCAATAAAAGTTAACATAATATCGCAACAAAATTCATAATCATAATTCATACATCTTAGCTCACTGATATCTCGATAGTTCAAACTCTCAATAACCATAAGCTTAGTGTACATACCTGTACTGTAATGCCCCGTACTCGAGACCGTTGCCGGAGTCGAACACGAGGTGTTAACAGACTTAATTCATTTACTTACACAGTTCATTTTAAAATTTCCAGACAAGCTGGCTAACTGCATCACAGTCACTTTAAAAATCATATCTCGAGTTCCAAAACTCGAAAACCGATTCCGTAAATTTTTCTGAAACTAGACTCATATATTCATCTATAATTTTTTCCTAGAATTTTTGGTCTAGCCAATTAGTACAGTTTATTAGTTAAAGTCTCCCATGTTTCAGGGTTCGACTACTCTGACCTTCATGCATTACGACTTAGATATCTCCCTTTACAGAGCTTCAATACTTATGCCGTTTGTTTATAATGAAACCAGACTCAAAACGGAATCTATACATATAAAGCATGACTTCTAATTGACTCTGGTTAATTTATGGTAAATTTTCAAAATCAGAACAGGGGATCCCGAAAATGCTCTGGCCCTGTTTCACGAAAACTTAAACATCTCATAAAATATGGCTCATATGGCCGTTTCGTTTCTTTCATATGAAAATAGACTCATCAAGATTCGATTACATAATTTATTCACTATTTAATTCCATTCCTACTATTTTTAGTGATTTTTCCAACTTACATCATTGCTGCTGTCAGCATCTATTTTAAGGTAAATTTTACCTATTTCATAATTTTCCATGAATCAAATAGCAAATTGACATACATTATTATCAAAGGTAATCCCAATTAGCCATGACGTACGTAGCACCAATAGGACCATGATTGGCCATTCCAATGGCTAGTCATTACCAAACATTTCCACACCACTTAATAACCATATCACAAGACCATAATGTTATACTTCAAAATATACGAGCCATTTTCGCATGGCTATACGAATACACATTACCAAAAGGGTACTTAATTAACAACAAGGGTCAGCCCTATACATGCCATTTTCAAAATTGAACTAAAAGAGTACCAAAAAGTGGCTTAGATAGTGTGGATGACTTCGACTTTGACACTCCCGAGTCCGATAGCTGACGAACAAAATCTATAAAACAGAGAATCAAAGTAACAGAGTAAGCATTTTAATGCCTAGTAAGTTCAAGTAATGAAATTATTTACGACTAAAGTATAGCGTTCATATGACTAAATGAATAGTTGCATATACGCATATTCCCAAAATCATACTTACTTCACACCTCAACCAATATATTCATACACAGGGGATCAACCCTAACTAAAGGCCGGAAGTTGTTAATCAATAGAGCACATACTATCTAAAAAGAAATTAACTTTTCCGATGCATATACGAAACATACCTTATCGTTTGGATTTTACGAGCGTATTAATTGAAATTATTACAGCAAGATCGCTCATTTCCAAACCCAAGTACCTTCGGGATTTAGCCGGATATAGTAACTCGCACAAATGCCTTCGGGTCTTAGCCCGGATATAGTCAATAGCACAAAAGCCTTCGGGACTTAGCCCAGATATAGTCACTAGCACAAATGCCTTCGGGACTTAGCCCGGATATAGTCAATAGTACAAATGCCTTCAGGACTTAGCCCGGATATAGTCAATAGCACAAATGCCTTCGGGACTTAGCCCGGATATAGTCAATAGCACAAATGCCTTCGGGACTTAGCCCGGATATCATTCGAATAATCATGCACATATATCAATAAATCATGACACATCCATATTTCATTTTCATTACTAAAGCTCAAACACAAGACACTTATCAAACCTTACCAATTTCGGCTCAATAGCCACATACAAAGAGCATGATTTTGATTGGCTTTATAACATGATCTCTATACACATTCGGCTACCCGTAATAGGGATAAACTAATCACCTCAATATATCATTCAAGTAGAAACATTATATCACCGTTTATTTGTTATGCTTATATGTCATGACTTAATCAAATCATAAACTAAGTTTCATTACTTGAAGACTTACCTCGGACGTTGCCGAACGACTTCAACGGCTATTCAATTACTTTTTCCTTTCCTTTATCAGATTTAGTTCCCCTTTGCTCTTGAGCTTAATTTAACAAATAAATTGATTTAATCATCTTGAACATCAAGAGAAATTCAAGGTTCTTAGCCCATATATATATATTAGACATTAGAGTCATATATATGAAATCATGAATCAAATTCAACATATTAGCTAATATTCTCCTTTAGCCGATTACCTAAGTCAAGATAGAATCATCAATATGCTTACCCATAGCCGAATATAAGCAACACCAATCTATGTATTCATTCATGTGGTCGAGTATACATATTCCAATATGATCTCATTTCCATTTCATTTAACACTTAACATTTACCACATATCAATTAACCCATTTTTTTATAATTACAAAACTCTTCATCTATTCATGCTCTCATATTCGGTTATCCATACCTATACTAACCATATAACTAAATATTCTAAGTTTAAACACAATACAACATTTTAGCACCATGGCCGAACACTTCATGAAGTTGCTAAGACCCATCCTTTTCAAATTCTCACACACACTCACATCCAATCCTTTTTATTAAGCACTCAAACTCTATCATCTTCATACCTCATCAACACAACATCAAATACCAACCAAGAAAGACAACATCTGTAACGCCCCGTACCTGAGACCATTGCCGGAGTCGAACACGAGGTGTTAATAGACTTAATTCATTACTTAAACAGCTCATAAAATTCATTTTAAAATTTCCAGACAAGTTGGCTAACTGCATCACAGTCGCTTTAAAATTCATATCTCGAGTTCCGAAACTCGAAATCCAATTCCGTAAATTTTTCCTGAAACTAGACTCACATATCTATCTACTAATTGTTTTCTAGAATTTTTGGTCAGGCAAATTAGTACAGTTTATTAGTTAAATTCTCCCCTGTTTCAGGGTTCGACTACTCTGACCTCTGTGTATTACGAATCAGATATCTCCCTCTACAGAGCTTCAATGGCTATGCCGTTTGTCTCTAATAAAACTAGACTCAATAAGAAATCTGTACATATAAAGCATGACTTCTAACTATCTTTGTAAAATTTATGGTGAATTTACAAAGTCAGAACAGGGGATCCAGAAATCGCTCTGGCCCTGTTTCACAAAAATTTAAACATCTCATAAAATATAACTCATATACCTGTTTTGTTCCATCCATATGAAAATAGACTCATAATTATTCAATTCCATATATTATTCATCATCTAATTGTATCTCTACTATTTTTAGTGATTTTTCAAACTCACGTCACTGGTGCTGTCTAAATCTATTTTATGGTAAATTTTACCTATTTCATGGTTTCCATGGATTAGCTAGCAATTTAGCATACATAACAGCAAATATGATCATGATTAGCCATTCCAATGGCTAATCATTACTAAGCATTTCCATACCACTCAATAACCATATCATAATACCATATATACAAAATGATTATAATGCTATACATGCCATATTCAAAATATACAAGCCATTATGCCAAGATGGTATACGGATAGTGTGAGCGAGCCTCCGACCGTTCCTGATTTCCGAGCTGGCTTGTCAAAACTACAAGGAATGAAAAGGAGGGAGTAAGCATAAATGCTTAATAAGTTCACATGCAAATAGCAAGTAACATAACCATATAAGCAAACATAAAACATCATTTGCATAATCATCACCAAGACATTCATATCACATTTTCATTTATCATCTTACCTTATTGTTGTTATATCGATTTTTCAACCCGAGGGTTAAGTACATACCTGTTCAAAGTATCCATTTCACAACACTTACCAATACGTCCCTTTCATCTTGAGTATTCCTCCATTTCAGTAGAACTTTACCCGTTGAACACATCGGAATATAATTCGGATACATGGAAAGTTTGCACATAAGTGCCACATATGTAGCCAAGCTACCATGTAACCCGCCCATAAGCGAACTCGGACTCAACTCAACGAGCTCGGGCGTTCGCATCCATAAGTGAACTCGAACTCAACTCAACGAGCTCGGATGCCTAGTTACATCTGTCGAACTCGGACTCAACTCAACGAGTTCGGATGCCCAAATATCCCGGTGATATGTCACTTGTACCCTAATCTATTCCTAAGGTTCAAACGGGCTTTTTTCCACGATCTCACATCTTTGCCGTCTTCCACGGAATATCGGAACCGATACTCGGTGATAGTTCATACTCATCAAGTAATTCACATAATTACATATTATTCAACAATAACCACAAAACATAACGTTTCATGATAATAATAAGCATCATATCATATAAACAACATTAAATTCCTTAAAACAACAATTATGTTACTACATTTACACATGAACTTACCTCGTATGCGAAAATGGCTACTTTTACCATTTCGTCCACAACTTGGTATTTTCCCCATTTTAGCCCGAATTTCAGTTTTCCTTGCTCTATCATTTAAAATATAGTCTAATTAGGACTCACATTATTCAAATTGACCCAAAATCATATTTTGGAAAAATTACAATTTTTCCCCTAAACTTTTGCATATTTACACTTTTGCCCCTAGGCTCGGGAATTAAACTTTATTCCTTATTCTTATGTTTTATAACATGCTGATCATTTTTCCCTTCTATGGCAACATCAAATTCTCACTCTAACATGTACTTATGACTATTAGGTATTTTTACCAATTAAGCCCTTTTGCTCGTTTTCACTTAAAACCGAGTAGCACAAGTTGTCTAACATAAATTAAAACCTCATATTCTATAATAAAACACCAAAATACACAAATTTCACCTATGGGTATTTTTCCAAATATGAACCCTAGGTTGAATTATTGCTAGCATAAGCTTAATTGAGCTACCGGGACTCCAAAAACGTAAAAATCATTAAGTACGGGGCTTGGAATCACTTACTATGGAGCTTGGAAGCTTGAAACAAACCCTAGCTATGGAGAACCCTTGAAATTTCGGCCTAATGAAGAAGATGGACAAAAATTGGCTTTTAATTTTGTTTTTAATTCATTTTAATAACTAAATGACCAAAATACCCTTACTACTAAACTTTCCAAAAATTCCTTCCATGTCCTAATTTTGTCCATGAACTTAAAATTGGTAAAATTGCTATTTAAGACCTCCTCATTAATATTCAAAAACAATTTCATACTAAAAACTTCTAGAATGCAAGTTTTGCAACTTATTCGATTTAGTCCCTACTTTCAATTTAAGCACTTTAGGCATAGAATTTCATTACGAACTTTTCACACAATCATGCAATCATATCATAGACCTTAAAATAATCATAAAATAATTATTTCTATCTCGGATTTTGTGGTCACGAAACCACTATTCCGATTAGGCCCAAAATCAGGATATTACAACTCTCCCCCCCTTCAGGGATTTTCGTCCCCGAAAATCTTACCAGAAAAGTGGTCTTCACTTTTAATCTCATATTCGGTGTCGAAGAACTTGCACTTAGACTGTACCTCCATTACATCTCTTCAATTTCTCACATGATCTAAAAGCTTACAGTCTCAACTCTCAACTGTTCTTAAACTTTCAACCCTTCTCAGTTTCCCATGATATCATGACATAAAACCCGGATCTCAACTTGATTTAATGGAGACCGGAATTCCAAGAAATCCAACAATCAAAGAGACCTGAAATTCCATGAATCTGATGAGTAGGAATTCATTCAATACAGATATGATTTATAGATCTCGCCAAACATTTAACAATAGGATACATCACATTTTCCTCTTTCCGCGATAGAAATAATTCTGATATGGCCTCAAGAATAATCCTTCTCATTTCCATCCCAATATCAACACTGACAAGGATAATTTTGATAGATCCCAATGCTCGGCTTTAACCCCTTTAACAACTCTGATTTTATGTAACATCAGATGCTCTAAACTATCACATTACCTCACTGTCTTGAAACACATCACAATTCATACAACAGTACATTACTGAAAGTCAGGAAGTCTTTACTCAATGTAGACTAGTCTAGTTCAGACGCTTCAGTTACCAATATTCTTATCTATCCGAACTCTGTCAACATGTAATAAACTTTTTAGCTTTCACAAGATGGAAACCTTATCATTCGTAGTGACTTAAACTAATATTCAACTCTTTCTAATAAATATACACTTCTCGTTCAAACTATTTACTCTTTTATCCGTATAAAATGAATTTCTATTATCAGACTTGGGAAAATTAATCCTGACATAATTGTCACATGAAATCTTTCAAATAAATAATTTACCATACCGACTGAAACTCGCGCTTTTATCACCTATGCCTTTACTGATGTCAAATCCTTACACAGAAATTAGAAAAAATCCCAATACTAAAATCACCACATTACTAAGATCAAATTAGAAGTATAGTCATATTTGATATGATTATCACGAGCTAAAGAACGCACTTCGAACACGAGTCATAATTGACAAATTATGGAACAAAGATAACAAGGAAACCGAATAAAGAAATCCAAGATAGAGAAATCCAGAATAAAGAAACCCAAGATACGATACTATGCCAGAGAATCGAAAACCAAACTCATAGAGAAAATACAGAATACCCCGATAATTCTTCAAAGAAAGAAAGTCCAGAAGAAAACATCATTTAATCCCACTGAAATCAAATATAACAAGATCAATATATCTTCCCATACATATATATCAGATGAAGCATCAAGTAGAAGAAACAGAATCATAATATCATACGTATTCTCTCATCAATTCTTATAAGACGAAATGAAATAGAATACCCGATGAAATAGAGCAATATAAATTATAAACCAGTCAGATTACCAATGCTTTCATCCAACACCAGAATTAGAAGACATTCTCATATAACAAGAATTTCTTCAGAAGATCAATAGCCATAGAAATATTTCTGAGAACGGGTAAACACATAGAACATCTCAAAAGAGACTGCTAAATCTGTCTAGTCATAACTGTCACACTCAGATAGTTCACATTTCAATTATCATTTCCCCAACTAGTTTTGCCGTCACAAATTTCATATTAAACCATTCACTAAAGAAGGCCAATTCTGAATAAATTTCGATTTACACTTTTCTCGACCTTGCACCTGAGTAATTCGGTTTACCAAGGAGAATTCCTTTTCTAACTGGGACAGTGCATAACTCCAATAATCTTTACGTCAATCCGATACTTACTGGCTCTAACTTTACTTATTAGCTCATTTTCAATCTCTAATCATACTTATAATTATTCTATCACTGTACTCTTTGGGTTCTCAACCGGAAACTTATTCAATACAAATCTCATGAAATTCCATTATAAGTACCACTTCGGTAAGGGGGAGGGGTTGTAGGACCTCTGACTCGACTTTCTTATACATACACATATGACACAACTTCCATCATCATAGTAACATCATCAAAATCATGTCATTCATTCATGTTGGCTTACACCAATTTTCCTATTGTCCCATTTAGACAATATACTTATGCATACATTCTATGTTTTCTAGACAGCTTTACTTATCCATTCATTTAATTAAATTAATTCATGATCATGACATTATATAAGGCCAAACAAACATAGATATTTGCATCACAATCACAACTTTCATTTTGTGCATCATCATGTACATATCATTACAATCATATAATTCAGTCCAACAATTTAACATAGATAAGTTCATTTCATTATAATCCTTTATCTCATAAAAATTATATATCATTAACATTTATCAACATTCGACGTCCAAATCAAGACAAGGACATTTTCACTCGTATCATAATATTATGACCTTTATTCATACCTCTACTACTTTCTATTTATTCCGTTCATCTTATCAAGTAAGCCACATACACTACATCATATGAGCATTAAGCAAATATGAATATTTATCACAACATGAACTTTCATCTCACATATTATCACATATGTATCATAAACTTTTATTCATACTTTTCTGAACCGAGACTTATCATAATCATAACTTTACTCAAATACCTTCACATAACATTGAACATGGTCGGCACAGCTCGGTTGGAGAGTACCCTGTCTAAATAAGACGGTACTCATACGCGTCGGAAGACATCACACTATCACAAATCAGTGGCATGTATAGCTAAACTTTCACACATGCTCGGTTAGTCCGAGAACCGACTAAACCTGCTCTGATACCACTAAATGTAACGCCCCGTACCCAAGACCATTGACGGAGTCGAACACGAGGTGTTAATAGACTTAATTCATTACTTAAACAGCTCATACAATTCATTTTAAAATTTCCAGACAAGCTGGCTAACTGCATCACAGTCGCTTTAAAAATCATATCTCGAGTTCCGAAACTCGAAATCCAATTCCGTAAATTTTTCCTGAAACTAGACTCACATATCTATCTACTAATTGTTTTCTAGAATTTTTGGTCGGGCCAATTAGTACAGTTTATTAGTTAAATTCTCCCCTGTTTCAGGGTTCGACTACTCTGACCTCTATATATTACGAATCAGATATCTCCCTCTACAGAGCTTCAATGACTATGCCGTTTGTCTCTAATAACACTAGACTCAATAAGAAATCTGTACATATAAAGAATGACTTCTAATTATCTTTGTAAAATTTATGGTGAATTTACAAAGTTAGAACAGGGGATCCAGAAATCGCTCTGGCCCTGTTTCACAAAAATTTAAACATCTCATAAAATATAACTCATATACCTGTTTTGTTCCATCCATATGAAAAATGACTCATAATTCTTCAATTCCATATATTATTCATCATCTAATTGTATCTCTACTATTTTTAGTGATTTTTCAAACTCACGTCACTGGTGCTGTCTGAATTTATTTTATGGTAAATTTTACCTATTTCATGGTTTCCATGGATTAGCTAGCAATTTAGCATACATAACACCAAATATGATCATGATTAGCCATTCCAATGGCTAATCATTACTAAGCATTTCCATACCACTCAATAACCATATCATAATACCATATATACAAAATGATTATAATGCTATACATGCCATACTCAAAATATACAAGCCATTATGCCAAGATGGTATACGGATAGTGTGAGCGAGCCTCTGACCGTTCCCGATTTCCGAGCTGGCTTGTCAAAACTACAAGGAATGAAAAGGAGGGAGTAAGCATAAATGCTTAATAAGTTCACATGCAAATAGCAAGTAACATAACCATATAAGCAAACATAAAACATCATTTGCATAATCATCACCAAGACATTCATATCACATTTTCATTTATCATCTTACCATATTGTTGTTATATCGATTTTTCAACCCGAGGGTTAAGTACATACCTGTTCAAAGTATCCATTTCACAACACTTTCCAATACGTCCCTTTCATCTTGAGTATTCCTCCATTTCAGTAGAACTTTACCCGTTGAACACATCGGAATATAATTCGGATACATGGAAAGTTTGCACATAAGTGC
Source organism: Gossypium hirsutum (assembly GCF_007990345.1). Lineage (NCBI taxonomy): Eukaryota > Viridiplantae > Streptophyta > Magnoliopsida > Malvales > Malvaceae > Gossypium > Gossypium hirsutum. The sequence continues at coordinate 72,399,637 of NC_053431.1, forward strand.
CACATATGTAGCCAAGCTACCATGTAACCCGCCCATAAGCGAACTCGGATTCAACTCAACGAGCTCGGGCGTTCGCATCCATAAGTGAACTCGGACTCAACTCAACGAGCTTGGATGCCTAGTTACATCTCTCGAACTCGGACTCAACTCAACGAGTTCGAACATTCGCATCCATAAGTGAACTCGGACTCAACTCAACGAGTTCGGATGCCCAAATATCCCGGTGATATGTCACTTGTATCCTAATCTATTCCTAAGGTTCAAACGGGCTTTTTTCCATGATCTCACATCTTTGCCGTCTTCCACGGAATATCGGAACCGATACTCGGTGATAGTTCATACTCATCAAGTAATTCACATAATTACATATTATTCAACAATAACCACAAAACATAACGTTTCATGATAATAATAAGCATCATATCATATAAACAACATTAAATTCCTTAAAACAACAATTATGTTACTACATTTACACATGAACTTACCTCGTATGCGAAAATGGCTACTTTTACCATTTCGTCCACAACTTGGTATTTTCCCCATTTTAGCCCGAATTTCAGTTTCCTTGCTCTATCATTTAAAATATAGTCTAATTAGGACTCACATTATTCAAATTGACCCAAAATCATATTTTGGAAAAATTACAATTTTGCCCCTAAACTTTTGCATATTTACACTTTTGCCCCTAGGCTCGGAAATTAAACTTTATTCCTTATTCTTATGTTTTATAACATTTTGATCATTTTTCCCTTCTATGGCAACACCAAATTCTCTCTCTAACATGTACTTATGACTATTAGGTATTTTTACCAATTAAGCCCTTTTGCTCGTTTTCACTTAAAACCGAGTAGCACAAGTTGTCTAACATAAATTAAAACCTCATATTCTATCATAAAACACCAAAATACACAAATTTCACCTATGGGTATTTTTCCAAATATGAACCCTAGGTTGAATTATTGCTAGGAGCTTAATTGAGCTACAAGGACTCCAAAAACATAAAAATCATTAAAAACGGGGCTTGGAATCACTTACTATGGAGCTTGGAAGCTTGAAACAAACCCTAGCTATGGAGAACCCTTGAAATTTCGGCCTAATGAAGAAGATGGACAAAAATTGGCTTTTAATTTTGTTTTTAATTCATTTTAATAACTAAATGACCAAAATACCCTTACTACTAAACTTTCCAAAAATTCCTTCCAGGTCCTAATTTTGTCCATGAACTTAAAATTGGTCAAATTGCTATTTAAGACCTCCTCATTAATATTCCAAAACAATTTCATACTAAAAACTTCTAGAATGCAAGTTTTGCAACTTATTCGATTTAGTCCCTACTTTCAATTTAAGCACTTTAGGCATAGAATTTCATCACGAAATTTTCACACAATCATGCAATCATATCATAGACCTTAAAATAATAATAAAATAATTATTTCTATCTCAAATTTTGTGGTCACGAAACCACTATTCTGACTAGGCCCAAAATCAGGATATTACAACATCCATGGCCGAGTATCATCTCCATCAAATAGCAAAGATTTAAACCATGGGCTAGGTAGAATTCAAACTAACAACTAAAAATATGCATGAATTTCATGGAATAACATCAAACATACCTCTTCCTAATCATCAACCAACCGAACATGAAGCAAGAGAATTCTTTTCTTCTTCCTCCCTCAAGTCACGGCAATGGAGGAGCAAGGATGAAACAACTTTGGTTTCTCCTCCCACTCACCTCATGTTTTATTATTCTTAATTCATTATTTTATTTTGTAACTAAAAAAAATGTTAATAGAAAAATACATATTACCATTAATAGCCCATACCATGGCCAGCCACTATCCAAGATTTGGCTAATTTGACATGCAAGTACCCTCTTTTTTGACATCATGCACTATTAGATCCTTATAGATTAACCTATCACATTTCAAAAGTGTCACACCTAAGTCCTATTAACTAAATTCACATGCAATCGACTAAATCGAAGCTTAAAACTTTCACACATTCATATCCACATATTTTAGACAATAAATATTATATTCAAATACTTCGATGATTCGATTTAGCGGTCCCGAAACTGCTTTCCGACTAGGGTCAATTTAGGGCTGTCACAACTCTCCCCCACTTAAGAAATTTTCGTCCCCGAAAATCTTACTGGTAAATAGGTTTGGGTATCATTCTTTCATAGAGTTCTCGGTTTCCCAAGTAGCTTCTTCGACCCCGTGCTTGTGCCATAACACTTTTACTAAAGGAACCTTTTTATTTCGTAATTCTTTCACTTCACGAGCTAGGATACGAATCGGTTCTTCTTCATAACTCATATCGGATTGAATTTCAACCTCGGAGGGATTAATTATGTGCGAAGGATCAGATCTGTAACGTCGAAACATCGAAACGTGAAAAACGTTGTGAATCTTTTCGAGATCAGGGGGGAAAATCAATCTATATGCCACTGGACCAACTCGTTCGGATATTTCATACGACCCTATGAACCTCGGACTCAGTTTGCCCTTACGGCCAAATCTGAGTATCTTTTTCTAAGGTGAAACTTTAAGAAACACTTTATCTCCCACCTGATACTCAATATCTCTTCGTTTTAAATCCACGTACGAGTTCTGACGATCTGATGCTGCCTTTAGAATTTCACGAATTATCTTTACTTTCTGCTCAGCATCTTTAATCAAATCAACTCTGAAAATTTTACTTTCACCGAGCTCGTTCCAAAACAATGGTGTACGGCATTTACGACCGTATAAAGCCTCGTAAGGTGCCATCTTAAGACTTGATTGAAAACTATTGTTGTAAGTGAATTCAATCAAAGGTAAATACCGCTCCCATGAACCACTAAACTCAAGGATGCAACATCTCAACATATCCTCGAGTATCTGAATTATCCGCTCGGATTGACCATCAGTCTGTGGATGAAATACGGTGCTAAAATGCAACTTGGTACCTAAAGCTTCTTGAAATTTCTTCCAAAATCGCGATGTGAATCTCGGATCTCTATCTGATACAATAGAAATTGGTACTCCATGTAACCTTACAATCTGGGATACATACATTTCAGCTAGCTTGTCAAGAGAATAATCCGTACGTACAGGGACAAAATGAGCCAACTTTGTCAATCTATCAATAACAACCCAGATCGCATCTTTCTTGCTTGATGACAATGGCAATCCAGATACAAAATCCATCGTGACTCGATCCCACTTCCACTCGGGTATCATGATCGGCTGAAGTAATCCTGTAGGCACTTGATGTTCCGCTTTCACTTGTTGACATATTAATCACTTCGAAACAAAATCGGAAATGTCTCGTTTCATACCATGCCACCAAAACTGACGTCTCAGATCGTTGTACATTTTCGTACTCCCCGGGTGAATTGACATTCGGCTACAATGAGCTTCGTTCAGAATCATCGAAATAAGTTCTGATTTTCTTGGAACACACAAACGACTTCTGAACCTCAAACAATCGTCATCATCAATTTGAAACTCTGATTCCTTATTCAAAACACATTCAGCCCGTTTTGTAACCAATTCATCATCGACTTCCTGAGCTTCACGAATTTGATGAATCAATAATGGTTTGGCGTTTAATTCTGCTACTAACACATTGTCGGATAGAACAGACAAGTGTACATTCATCGCTCGTAAAGCAAACAGTGATTTACGACTTAAAGCATCCGCAACCACATTAGCCTTTCCCGGGTGATAGTCAATGACAAGCTTATAGTCTTTCAACAACTCGAGCCAACGTCTTTGTCGCAAATTCAAATCTCTTTGAGTCATCAAATATTTGAGACTTTTGTGATCCGAAAATACATGGCACTTCTCACCAAATAAGTAATGTCTCCATATTTTTAAAGCGAATGCGATGGTAGCTAATTCGAGATCATGGGTTGGATAATTTTTCTCATGTGGCTTCAATTGTCTCGACGCATAAGCTACAACTCGACCTTCTTGCATCAATACACAACCCAACCCAAGTAAGGATGCATCATTGTAAATGACAAACTCTTTGCCTGATTCGGGCTGCACTAGTACTGGAGCTTCAGTCAAATGAGTTTTCAATTGATCGAAACTTTTCTAACATTTTTCTGTCCATTCAAACTTAACATCTTTCTGAAGTAGTTTCGTTACGGGTGTGGCTATCATTGAGAAACCCTTTACGAACCGTCTGTAGTAATCGGCAAGTCCCAAAAAGCTCCGAACCTAAGTAATATTTCTCGGAGGCTTCCAGTTAAGTATGGCTGAAATTTTGCTCGGATCAACTCGAATACCCGATGCAGATACCACATGACCCAAGAAGCTAACCTCTCTTAACCAGAACTCAAACTTACTGAACTTAGCATATAACTGCTTATCCCGTAAAATTTGCAACACTAATCTCAGGTGTTCAGCATGATCGGTTTCATTTCTCGAATAGACCAAAATATCATCGATAAACACAACTACAAACCGATCCAAATATAGTCTGAAGATCCGATTCATCAAATCCATAAATACCGGAGGGGCATTAGTGAGCCCAAACGGCATCACTAAGAACTCGTAGTGACCGTATCTCGTTCTGAAAGCAGTTTTGGGTATATCCGAATCTCGAATTCGCAACTGATAATAACCCGATCTCAAATCTATCTTTGAAAACACTGAGGCTCCCTTTAGTTGATCAAACAAATCATCAATACGCGGTAACGAATATTTATTCTTTATTGTCACTTTATTCAGCTGACGATAGTCGATGCACAACCTCGTGGTTCCGTCCTTCTTTTTCACAAACAATACTGGTGCACCCCAAGGTGAGAAACTTGGTCGAGCGAAACCTCTATCCGTCAACTCTTGCAACTGAGCTTTCAATTCCTTTAATTTCGTCGGTGCCATACGATACGGAGCTATCGAAATCGGTGTAGTTCCAGGTACAAGTTCGATGCCAAAATCTACCTCCCGAACAGGTGGTAACCCTGGTAATTCTTCGGGAAAAACATCCGGATATTCACAAACAACTGGTACCGACTCAAGTTTCTTTCCTGATTCTTTATTATCAAGTACGTATGCAAGATACGCTTCACACCCCTTTCTCACATATTTTTGAGCTAACATCGAGGATATTATTGTTGGCAATCCATTCAAGACAGTAGATTCAACCCGGATTATCTCATTATTTGCACACTTCAAATCAATAGTCTTGCTTTTGCAATTCACAACCGCATCATGCACGGTCAACCAATCCAAACCGAGAATAACATCAAATTCATAAAACGGTAAAAGCATCAAGTCCGCCGGAAAACAGGAACCTCGAATTACTAGGGGACATTTCTTACACACCTTATCAACTAGCACATAATGACCCAAGGGATTCGACACTCTAATGACGAACTCAGTAGACTCAATAGGTAAAGTCTTACTGGATGCTAAAGTCTCACATATATAAGAATGAGTAGAACCAGGGTCAATCAATGCAATCACATTAGTATCAAAGAGAGTGAAAGTACCCGTAATAACATCTAGCGAAGAAGCATCCTCGTGTGCACGTATAGCATAAGCTCTAGCAGGAGCACGAGCCTCAGATCTGGTAGTAACATCTCTAGATCCTCTCTGACCGCCGCTAGCATTCCCCACATTTTTGGATGGTCTACCTCGAGCAGTAGTAGCACCCGTTTTCCCACTCTGATTTACATTCTGTTCAGACAGTCTCGGGCAATCATTGATAAAGTGGTCAGCTGATCCGCACTTATAACAGGAGTGATCATGGAATCTACAACTCCCTGAATGCCATTTACCACAATACTGGTACTCTATTCTATCTCGACGATCATTTCCAACACTAGCAACCGAAGCGACTCGTGTACTCACAGGGGGTCGATCACGATCTCGTCTAGAAAAGACCGAAGTGCCTTTAGACCGGCCTGAATCATCTCTAAATTTCTTCGATGACTGTTGAAAGGGCTTTCCCATAGATCTCTTATGAAACTCCTTTGTTCTCATATCAGCTTTTCTTTTCTCCTTATTGAGCTCTTCGGCTTTGCAAGCTCGCTCGAAAAGTACCACAAATTCTCTGATTTCTAAAATGCCAACACACAGTTTTATATCTTCGTTCAGTCCATCTTCGAAACATTTGCACATTACGGCTTCTGAGGACATGCATTCTCGAGCGTACCGGCTAAGCCTTACAAACTTTCGTTCATAATCAGTAACCGACATGGAACCTTGTTTAAGTTCAAGAAATTCTTTCCGTTTTTTATCAATGAATCTCTGGCTGATATACTTTTTTCGAAACTCGGTTTGGAAAAACTCCCAAGTTACTTGCCCTCTGGGCACAACAGAAATCAACGTATTCCACCAATAATAGGCAGAATCTCGTAGCAAGGAGATAGTACACTTAAGGCATTCATCGGGTGTGCAAGATAGTTCATCAAGTACCCGAATAGTGTTGTCCAACCAAAATTCAACTTGCTCGGCATCATCGCTGTCTATAGCCTTAAATTCAGTAGCCCCGTGTTTTCCGATTCTGTCAACTGGGGGCTTATTTAACCTTATCTGGTCAGTTATCAGAGGTATCGCAGGTGCAGGGGTTGTATTGGTCGGGAATGGGGGTTGTGGAATAGCCGTATTAGTCCGAATGTACTGATTGAACCACTCATTCATTACGCTATAAAAAGCCTGTCTAGCTTCATCATTCTGATTACTAGCAATAGGTTGAGAGTCTGCCGGCGCTATCCCTTGCGCGGGAGCAGGCGCTACACTCTCAACATCATCAGCTACCGCTCGGTTGGGATCGGGATCCATTACAAAAAGTAAACACATTTTTAACTGTCAGAAATCACCACACTATCAATAAACGCATAATGGCATGTATAGCTAAACCCGAACGTATTACGGTAGTCCTAGAATCGACTAAACCGTAGATCTAATACCAATAAAATTGTAACGCCCCGTACCCGAGACCGTTGCTGGAGTCAAACACGAGGTGTTAACAGACTTAATTCATTTACTTACACAGTTCATTTTAAAATTTCCAGACAAGCTGGCTAACTGCATCACAGTCACTTTAAAAATCATATCTCGAGTTCCAAAACTCGAAAACCGATTCCGTAAATTTTTCCTGAAAATAGACTCATATATTCATCTATAAATTTTCTAGAATTTTTGGTCAAGCCAATTAGTATAGTTTATTAGTTAAAGTCTCCCCTGTTTTAGGGTTCGACTACTCTGACCTTCATGCATTACGACTTAGATATCTCCCTGTGCAGAGCTTCAATACTTATGCCGTTTGTTTCTAATAAAACTAGACTCAAAAAGAAATCTATACATATAAAGCATGACTTCTAATTGTCTCTGGTTAATTTATGGTAAATTTTCAAAATCAGAACAGGGGATCCCGAAAACGCTCTGGCCCTGTTTCACGAAAACTTAAACATCTCATAAAATATGGCTCATATGGCCGTTTCGTTTCTTTCATATGAAAATAGACTCATCAAGATTCGATTACATAATTTATTCACTATTTAATTCCATTCCTACTATTTTTAGTGATTTTTCCAACTTACGTCACTGCTGCTGTCAGCATCTATTTTAAGGTAAATTTTACTTATTTCATAATTTTCCATGAATCAAATAGCAAATTGACATACATTATTATCAAGGGTAATCCCAATTAGCCATGACGTATGTAGCACCAATAGGACCATGATTGGCCATTCCAATGGCTAGTCATTACCAAACATTTCCACACCACTTAATAACCATATCACAAGACCATAATGTTATACTTCAAAATATACGAGCCATTTTCGCATGGCTATATGAATACACATTACCAAAAGGGTACTTAATTAACAACAAGGGTCAGCCCTATACATGCCATTTTCAAAATTGAACTAAAAGAGTACCAAAAAGTGGCTTAGATAGTGTGGATGACTTCGACTTTGACACTCCCGAGTCCGATAGCTGACGAACAAAATCTATAAAACAGAGAATCAAAGTAACAGAGTAAGCATTTTAATGCCTAGTAAGTTCAAGTAATGAAATTATTTACGACTAAAGTATAGCGTTCATATGACTAAATGAATAGTTGCATATACGCATATTCCCAAAATCATACTTACTTCACACCTCAACCAGTATATTCATACACAGGGGATCAACCCTAACTAAAGGCCGGAAGTTGTTAATCAATAGAGCGCATACTATCTAAAAAGAAATTAACTTTTCCGATGCATATACGAAACATACCTTATCGTTTGGATTTTACGAGCGTATTAATTGAAATTATTACAGCAAGATCGCTCATTTCCAAACCCAAGTACCTTCAGGATTTAGCCGGATATAGCAACTCGCACAAATGCCTTCGGGTCTTAGCCCGGATATAGTCAATAGCACAAAAGCCTTTGGGACTTAGCCCGGATATAGTCACTAGCACAAATGCCTTCAGGACTTAGCCCGGATATAGTCAATAGCACAAATGCCTTCGGGACTTAGCCCGAATATAGTCAATAGCACAAATGCCTTCGGGACTTAGCCCGGATATAGTCAATAGCACAAATGCCTTCGGGACTTAGCCCGGATATCATTCGAATAATCATGCACATATATCAATAAATCATGACACATCCATATTTCATTTTCATTACTAAAGCTCAAACACAAGACACTTATCAAACCTTACCAATTTCGGCTCAATAGCCACATACAAAGAGCATGATTTTGATTGGCTTTATAACATGATCTCTATACACATTCGGCTACCCGTCATAGGTATAAACTAATCACCTCAATATATCATTCAAGTAGAAACATTATATCACCGTTTATTTGTTATGCTTATATGTCATGACTTAATCAAATCATAAACTAAGTTTCATTACTCGAAGACTTACCTCGGACGTTGTCGAACGACTTCAACGGCTATTCAATTACTTTTTCCTTTCCTTTATCAGATTTAGTTCCCCTTTGCTCTTGAGCTTAATTTAACAAATAAATTGATTTAATCATCTTAAACATCAAGAGAAATTCAAGGTACTTAGCCCATATATATATATTAGACATTAGAGTCATATATATGAAATCATGAATCAAATTCAACATATTAGCTAATATTCTCCTTTAGCCGATTACCTAAGTCAAGATAGAATCATCAATATGCTTACCCATAGCCGAATATAAGCAATACCAATCTATGTATTCATTCATGTGGTCGAGTATACATATTCCAATATGATCTCATTTCCATTTCATTTAACACTTAACATTTACCACATATCAATTAACCCATTTTTTTTATAATTACAAAACTCTTCGTCTATTCATGCTCTCATATTCGGTTATCCATACCTATACTAACCATATAACTAAAAATTCTATGTTTAAACACAATACAACATTTTAGCACCATGGCCGAACACTTCATGAAGTTGCTAAGACCCATCCTTTTCAAATTCTCACACACACTCACATCCAATCCTTTTTCTCAAACTCTATCATCTTCATACCTCATCAACACAACATCAAACACAACCAAGAAAGACAACATCCATGGCTGAGTATCATCTCCATCAAATAGCAAAGATTTAAACCATGGGCTAGGTAGAATTCAAACTAACAACTAAAAATATGCATGAATTTCAGGAATAACATCAAACATACCTCTTCCTAATCATCAACCAACCGAACATGAAGCAAGAGAATTCTTTTCTTCTTCCTCCCTCAAGTCACGGCAATGGAGGAGCAAGGATGAAACAACTTTGGTTTCTCCTCCCACTCACCTCATGTTTTATTATTCTTAATTCATTATTTTATTTTGTAACTAAAAAAATGTTAATAGAAAAATACATATTACCATTAATAGCCCATACCATGGCCGGCCACTATCCAAGATTTGGTTAATTTGACATGCAAGTACCCTCTTTTCTGACATCATGCACTATTAGATCCTTATAGATTAACCTATCACATTTCAAAAGTGTCACACCTAAGTCCTATTAACTAAATTCTCATGCAATCGACTAAATCGAAGCTTAAAACTTTCACACATTCATATCCACATATTTTAGACAATAAATATTATATTCAAATACTTCGGTGATTCGGTTTAGCGGTCCCGAAATCACTTTCCGACTAGGGTCAATTTAGGGTTGTCACATGTACCATACATTCTTACCCATTTTATTCCACTTTTTATCCCAACATCTTGAATGGCCCGTTGATCCACCAGAATACTAAAGGACATTCGGGATTATCATACACCAAATAAAGTACCAATGCCATGTCCTTGACATGGTCTTACATGAATCCACATATCATTGTCGATGCCATGTCCCAGACATGGTCTAACACTGGCACACATATCATCGCGGATGCCATGTCCCAGACATGGTCTTACACAGGCACATATATCATCGTCGATGCCATGTCCCAGACATGGTCTTACATGAAATCTCATTTAGCATGGTGTCACGACATCCAAGTCCTAAGTATTCCTTTGGGTCACCCGGGCTTTTGAGACACGAGGCTATCACTAAACTTCCATTGGATCATCACAAGTTAATTTCATTTAAGCATACATACATGTATCATATAATGTCAAATATTAAATACGTAATATTGGAGTTATTGAATTACTTACACACAAACTTACAATTCATGTAATATCAAGCATTAACACTTCAAGTATAACATTGCGTTATTATTATCACATGAACTTACCTCGAATCCAAGCACGACTAATTATTCCATTTTCATCCATAACTACGAACCTTCCCGATTTAAGCCTGAATCTCTGTTTTCTTGATCTAACATTTCAAATGTAGCTTATTTATTATTCACATTATTCAAATTAACCCAAAAATCATACTTTTACAAATTTACATTTTTACCCCTAAACTTTCACATATTTATAATTTAGCCCCTAGGCTCGTAAAATGATTTTCATTCAATTTATTTGTACTTTAAACCTAGCCAAATCATTTTCATAACTATAGCAGCCCAAAATTTTCACTAAAACACACTTTTATGACATTTTATAACTTTTACGATTTACTCTTTTTAAGCATTTTCACTGAAAATCACTTAGTAAAAGTCGTTTATTTAATACCCAACATTCATTTTCTACCATTAAACATTAAAACACATACATTACACTCATGGGTAAAATTTTAAACATGAACCCTAGCGCAAAATAATGGTAGAAATAGGTAAATTGAGTTACCAAGACTTCAAAAATGTAAAGAACATTAAAAACAGGGTTCTGGATCACTTACAAATGAGCTTGGAAGCTTGAACCAAACCGTAGCCATAGCTTCCATGGTAGATTCAGCTGGTACATGAAGAAGATGGAAAAATTTGGCTTATTTTGGTTTTTTAATTATTTTAATTATTAGATTACCAAAATGCCCTTAATGAAAATCTTCTAAAAACATATCATACCATGACCATTTTTTCCACTAATTAAAAATGGTCTAATTACCATTTAATAACCTCAAATTTAAAATTTCATAACAATTAGACACCTCTAACATGTAGAACTCAACTTTTACACTTTTTACAATTTAGTCCTTTTGACTAAATTGAGTGCCCAAACGTAAAAATTTTCGACTGAGATTTTCACGAAATCATTCCATGAAATTTTAGACCATATAAATATAAAAAAATATTTTCTCACGTCAAATTTGTGGTCCTGAAACCACTGTTCTGACTAGGCCCTAATTCGGGATGTTACAACTCTCCCCCCTTTAGGGATTTTCATCCCCAAAAATCTTACCAGAAGAGTGGTTTAGCTTACACATAAACGCCATTATCACATAATCATTGCTAAAGAACTTTTACTCAGGCTATGCTTAACACTTCACTCTTTAATTTCTCATGCTAGAGTCATGAGCAATTCTTCGCCATATGACACGTCAATTGAATCTTGATCTCTATCCGCTTAAAAAGAACTAGCATACTAAGAAATCTGACAATCTCGGAGATACATGATTCCATTGATTCGTTAAGCAAAAATTCAACACATACTGAAATGATTTGCAGATCTCATCAAACATTTAGGCAACAAGCCACAAAACATTTTTCTCTTTCAAAGATAAGATTAATCCTGATAACAATCCATGTATTCAAACACAAAAATTAGAAATGTTGAGTTCCAAACTCGAGCACCAATACATCACTCCTATGAGTTTTCTTGCAAACTCTCAGTATAAACTCTGGATTTCCTACCTAAGCACTTGTAACCACATTTTTCTTTACTCAGAGATCATACAATAACTAACTCAAGTCATCTATGCTATCTCAAACTCATATCTGGCAATAACATCGGATACTTTGAGCTATCACATTGCCTTTTTGTCTTATAACACCTCGTAAACCATTCAACTACATATCGCTAAAAATCTAGAAGTCTCTGTCTAATGCATGTAACAGCCCAATTTTGGGCTCAGTCAGAACGGTGGTTTCAAGACCACCAATCCAAAGTCAAAGAAATTATTTTATAATTATTTTAGAGTTATAGCATGTTTATATTAATGCATGAAAAATTTGGTGAAGTAATTTTAGCGTTTGTGGGCTTAATTGTGAAAAAGGATTAAATCGCATAAAGTGCAAAAGTCTTAATTTGATAGCTAAAGGGGTTAAATTTCTATGTATCATAAATTTGGGGTCTTTAAAGGGCAAATAGACCCTTAGAATATAGCTTGGCCTGCCCATGAGACAAAGAATTAAGGTAGTCAAATGTTAGGTAAAAATTTGGTGGCTTATTTGACCAAAAATAAATAAAATAAAAGAAAGATGATATCATCCCTTTTCACCATTTTTTCTCCACCAAAAATTCAGCCATTGTAGGGGTTTGAAATCTTGAAAATTTCAGCAACTTGTAACTGTCTCAAGTAAGTGATCTTGATGGTCTTTCTTGATGATTTTTGTATTTTTAGAACCCTTATAGCATAAGCTTTCAAATGAGGGGACTATATTGCAAAATGGCTGAAAGTCTAGGGTTTCACCATGAGAGTGTTCATGTTTTTTTTCTAAAATTTTATGGAAGAAAATGAATCATGGTTGTGAAATACACAATTTTTATGCTAGGACCTCATGAAAACCCTAATAGGACCATTTTGTAAAGTTTGTAAAATAGATATTAATGTTGTGAAATATTGGAAATTTGGGGTTTTCATAAGAGGGATAAATGATCAATTAGGCTTGAATAATAAGGAAACTAGATAAAAATTGATTTTCGGGCCTAGGCATAAAATGGTCATTTTGTGAAAGTCTAGGGGCAAAATGGCAAATTTGCCAAAAATGTGAATTGTTGCTTGAGTAAATTATTTAGTGATTAAATGGATGAATTTTTATTGTTTTAGATCAAGAAATACAATATCCAAACCTAGGCTGGGGGAAAGCCAAGCAAGTAGACTAAAACCGACTAGTCGTCTACATTTTGTGATCCGAGGTAAGTTGTATGTTAATAATGCAACTATATCTTTATGATGTGTAATTGAGTTGATATGACATAAATTTTCTTGATTTTGAATGTGAGAATACATGCTGAGAAATTTACGTAGTAAAGACTTTCACTGAACATTTGGAATAAACTTGGATATTTGTACTGTGATAATGGGTGATATGTGTGCTAGTGTAAGACATGTCTGGGACATGCATAGGCATTAAGACGAGAGCTAGTGTAAGACATGTCTGGGACATGAATCGGCCTCGCAATATACAAGCTAGTGTAAGACCTGTCTAAGACATGATGTCAGCTTGTTGTGTGTCAATGTAAGACCTGTCTAGGACATGGCATCGACACTGATAGATGAGAGGCAGTGTAAGACCATGTGTGGGACATGGCGTCGGCATCTTAACCCATGTTAGGGCTATTGAGTATCCGGTAAAATTCCAAATGGTTCAACGAAAGATTTATGATTTTATATCGAGATGAGAAAAGTTATGATCATGTGATGAGTGGTACAGGTACCTATATGAAATGTAATGGATGACGATGAGTAAGTTGTACCTTCGTATATTTATGGTATTCATGAATAAGCTATGAAAGGTTATGAGCATATTGTTTATAATGATTAGTTGATGTTTATTTTCATACAACTTACTAAGCTTTATGCTTACCCTATTTCCTTTCCATTTTCTTATAGTGTAGCCAAAGTAGCTCGAGGATCCTTGCCTACGTCGGAGAAGCCAGTCACACTATCATCCGAAGCACTTGGTATAGTTAAATCTTTTATTTTTGATTATGGCATGTATAGGACCCTTTGGTTTTGTTTTAGTGTCACATTATTTTGGGCTAAATGTGTTGGCTTACTTTAATATTTGACTCATTTTGTACAAGGCCATGAAAAATGGCTAATATTGAAAGTTACTATATGAATGCAAAGTAGTCTTTCATGAATAAGAAATTGTTGGAAGGTTGAATACATGAATTGTATATAGACTTTAGCTGTGGTTGTTGTTATGTCGTGTTTCAGGGTGGCAAAGGGCTTGGTAGATAGCCCTATATTGTCCACACGAGTAGACACATAGGCATGTGCCGCCCTATGGGCTTGTTGTCCGGCCGTGTGTCCCCTGCACGTAAAAATTTCAAGTCAGTATGCATGGTAGTAAACACAGGGGTAGAGACACGACCATGTGTCTTAGCCGTGTGGAGGACCCGGCCTCTGGCCACTAGCGTGTGCCTTAAATTGGATGCTGATGTCAGAAACAGAAAGTCAAGGTTTTTAGACACGGGCTAGAACATAGGCGTGTCATGGCCGTGTCATGGACACGGGCCATAGACACAGACGTGTGTCAGGCCGTGTGAAAACCCCTGCAGGTATGAACTTAGAATTCACACCGGTATGGGACACGGGCGTGTTGCCCTTCCACGGTGTGTGTCCTATTACAAGAGTTATTTTTATTTAGTCCATTTAAGGACCCAAGTTAGTTCCAAATGGTTTCCAATGAAAGTTTGAGGCCTCGTAGGCCCACATGAAGGAGTTTAAACAAAGTTCGAAAGAGCTTTAAATTTAATTAAGTCTTGGTGACTTAGAAATGATTGTGTACATGTGATTATGTATGGTAATGCCTTGTGCCCAGTCTGGGCCTCGGACTTGGGTAAGGGGTGTCACAATGCAAATTGAACCAGTTCAAAGGCTTCGATTAACAATGTTCTCGTCTATTTAAAGCTTTACTAACATGTAATAGAACTTTCGACTTTCACAAGGCAAAAATTTTATCATTCAAAGCAGCTTTAAATCATATCGACATCTTCTAAGATATATACACTCTTCATTCAGACTATCTGTCCTTTACCCGAAAATAAAAGAAATAAAATATTATTCTCAGACATTAATATTCCATCTAATCTTTCAAACAATAACCAATACCGATTTAACAACCAAGTCAGTCTTAATCACAAATAAATGACATTTCAAGAAATCCTCTCTTCCAGTCGATAAAACGATTCAACATGTAATCATTCAAAATTCACTTATCATGCCAATTAAAGTCTATTTCAACTGCATTAACTAATGGTAGCATAAATATTCTCAATCGAAGGCATTAACTTGATTAACTTACTTGAGAAAAGAAATCCACCATACAAATTGTGACTAGAAATTTCACCACTTATGCCTTTGCCAATATCAATTCTTCACACGAAAATTTAGAGAAATCCAAATACTGGAATTATCATGTTACTATAATCAACCAGAAGCATGATCATAATTACCATAGTCATCATAGGCCAAAGAATACATTTTAGACATGAGCCATAATCAGCAATTTCCATAATAGAGATGACATGAAAACCAAGGTAAAGAAGTCCAAGACAAAGAAATCCATGATAAAGAAATCCAAGTTATAGAAATTTAAAATATAATATCATAATGAAAGACCCAGAACAAAGCTCATAAGAAAATTATGAAGAATCTCAATAATTCCTCAAAGAAAAGAAATCCAAAAGAATACATTAATCCAACTCACTAGAATTAAATACAAAAAGGATTATATACTTTCTTATATATGTATTTAACAGAACATCGATTAGAAGAAACAGAATTATAACATCATGTATATTTTCTCATAAAGTCCCAATAGATGAAATGTAATAGAATGCCATAGAGAAATAGAGCAATACAGATTATATACCAGTCGGACTGTTAATACTTTCGTCTATACATCATGATTAGAAAACACTCCCATAAAACAAGGATTTTATCAGAAGAGTAATGGACATAGGAATAATCCCACTCACTTGAAGGTGCTTAATACTTTTATGTCAATACTCCAAAGGTGATGACTTGATAGTGTGATACTGCCTCTGACGATCACCAACCCCGAGCAAACCTGTCAATGCTAAAGAAATAGAAATGAGGGAGTAAGCTTTATAGCTTAGTAAGTCAATATGAAAATAATAAGCAATTTTATCAACATGTTTCCCAAGGTAATACAATCACAATTTCACTTTTGGTTATGTTCAAGTTAAGCTGTCTATCCAACAAGTACATTTTATTCTTCAAAGGTACCCCTATTCTGCTGTTCAACAGCTTCGACCTTTCTTTACTAAAAATTAATTATCTCATATTACGGGATTCAGATAGTGTTCTTGTCTATTTCAATTGAAAACAGACTCATTAAGGATTTATTCATACGAATTCCAACCCTTAATTATTTTCATTCAATTTTTAATGATTTTCCAAAGTGAAGATAGGGGAGTCCGGAATCACTCTAACCATCACTCTAACCCTGTCTCACAAAACTTTAAATATCTCACAATATAGAATTCTTTTGCTGACACATTTCCTCTATGTGAAACTAGACTCAATAAGCTTTAATTTTTTGTGGATTTTCAAAGTCAAACTACTGCTGCTGTCACAAAACTATTTTAGTGCAATATAATGATAACTAGCATAAGTTCACTTTCAACTAATCGTCACTTTCAACTAATCGTGAACTCACCATTTCATGGATTTCGTGTTCAAATATGCAATATAAGTTAACATGATATCGCAACAAAATTCATAATCATAATTCATACATCTTAGCTCACCGATATCTCGATAGTTCAGAGTCTCAATAACCATAAGCTTAGTGTACATACCTGTACCATACATTCTTACCCATTTTATTCCCCTTTTTATCCCAACATCTTGAATGGCCCATTGAACCGCCAAAATACTAAAGGACACTTAGGATTATCATACATTAAATAAAGTACCAATGCCATGTCCACGACATGGTCTTACATGAATCCACATATCATCATCGATGCCATGTCCCAGACATGGTCTTACACTAGCACACATATCATCGCTGATGCCATGTCACAGACATGGTCTTACGCAGGCACATATATCATCACTGATGCCATGTCCTAGACATGGTCTTATACAGGCACACATCTCAGATGTCGATGCCATGTCCCAGACATGGTCTTACACGGAATCTCATTTAGCACGGTGTCACGACATCCAAGTCCTAAGTATTCCTTTGGGTCACCTGGGCTTTTGAGACACGAGGCTATCACTAAACTTCCATTGGATCATCACAAGTCAATTTCATTTAAGCATAGATACATGTATCATATAATGTCAAATATTAAATACGTAATATTGGAGTTATTGAATTTCTTACACACAAACTTACAATTCATGTAATATTAAGCATTAAGATTTCAAGTATAACATTGTGTTATTATTATCACACGAACTTACCTCGAATCCGAGCACGGTTAATTATTCCGTTTTCATCCATAACTTCAAACCTTCCCGATTTAAGCCCGAATCTCGATTTTCTTGATCTAACATTTCAAATATAGGTTATTTATTATTCACATTTTTAAAATTGACCCAAAAATCATACTTTTATAAATCTACATTTTTACCCCTAAACTTTCACATATTTACAATTTAGCCCCTAAGCTCGTAAAATGATTTTCATTCAATTTCCTTGTACTTTAAGCCTATCCAAATCATTTTCATAACTATAGCAGCCCAAATTTTCCACTAAAACACACTTTTATGACATTTTATAACTTTTACGATTTAGTCCTTTTAAGCATTTTCAATGAAAATCACTTAGCAAAAGTCATTTATTTAACACCCAACATTCATTTTCTACCATTAGACATCAGAAAACATGCATATCACTCATGGATAAAGTTTTAAACGTAAACCCTAGCTCAAAATAATGGTAGAAATAGGTAAATCAAGTTACCGAGACTTCAAAAATGTAACATTAAAAACAGTGTTCAAGATCACTTACAAATGAGCTTTCAAGCTTGAACCAAACCCTAGAAGTGGCTTTCATGGTAGATTCGACTGGTACATGAAGAAGATGGACAAATTTGGCTTATTTTGGCTTGTTAATTCTTTTAATTATTAAATTACCAAAATAACCTTAAGGAAAAACTTTTAAAAACATATCATACCATGTCCATTTTTGTCCACTAATTACAAATGGTCTGATTACCATTTAAGAACCTCAATTTAAAATTTCATAACAATTAGACACCTCTAACATGTAGAACTCAACTTTTGAACTTTTTACAATTTAGTCTTTTGACTAAATTGAGAGCCCAAACGTCAAAATTTTTGACCGAGATTTTCACGAAATCATTCTGTGAAATTGTAGACCATATAGATATAATAAAAATGAATTTTATCAGGTCAGATTTGTGGTCCCGAAACCACTGTTCAGACTAGGCCCTAATTCGGGATGTTACAATGCATGTGATTGAAAAGTTTTAAATTGGGATAAGTTTTTATGACCCGATTTTATATGAATGTTTATGTTTACGTCTGGTAACTCTATGAGCCCTGTTCCGATGTCGGATATGAGTAAGAGGTGTTAAATTTAGTGGTATTAGAGCTATGGTTTAGCTGATTATCAAACTAATATAGCATGTGTACGAGTGCAGCTATACATGCCATACATATAATATGATAGTGTGACGACTCTTGATGTAACATCCTGAATTAAGGCCTAGTCAGAACTGTGGTTTGGGGACCACAAATTCGACATAAGAAAGTTTATTTTTATTATATTTTTATGGTCTAAAATTTCTTGGAATGATTTCGTAAAAATCTCGTTTGAAAATTTTGACGTTTGGGCACTCAATATAGTCAAAAGGACTAAATTGTAAAAAGTGCAAAAGTTGAGTTCTACATGTTAGAAGTGTCTAATTGTTATGAAATTTTAGTTGGAGGTTCTTAAATGGTAATTAATTTTTTGGACAAAAATAGACATGGAAGGGTATAATTTTAAAGATGAGTAAAAAGGGCATTTTGGTAAATTGGTAATTAAATGGACTAAAAAACAAAATAAAAGCCAAAAACCCTTGTCCATCTTCTTGTTTGGTCGAATGCAGCAAGGAAGAAGCCATGGTTAGGGTTCTCAAGCTTCCAAGCTCCATAGTAAGTGCATCCTTGCCCCGTTTTTAATGTTCGTTACATTTTTTAAGTCCCGGTAACTCGATTTACCTATTTCTACCCATATTTTAAGCTAAGGTTCATGTTTAAAAATTGACCCATGCATGACATGTTAGTATTTTGAAGATTAATGGAAGAATATGAAAGATTAAAGCATGTTTAGCAACTTTTACTAAGTGATTTTACATGAAAATGCATAAAAAGGACTAAAATGTAAAAGTTGTAAAATGGGTAGTAATCATGTGAATAAAAGAGAAATGTGGGCTGTTATACGAGCAATAAAGGTTCGGCTAGGCTTGAAGTACAAGAAAATCGAGCAAATTTCATTTTACGAGCTTAGGGACCAAAGTGCAAATATGTGAAAGTTTAGGGGGCAAAATGTAAATTTGCAAAAGTATTATTTATGGGCCCAATTGAATAATATGAGTAATAAATAAGTTATATTTGTAATGTTAGATCAATAAAACAAGATTCGGGCTTAGAACGAGGTTGAACGAGGTTAAGCACTAATTTGAAATAAATAGTCGTACTCGAACCCGAGGTAAGTTCGTATGGTAATAATAATGCAATATCATGCTTGAATTGTAACAACCCACACATAAGCCCTACATCGGGATGGGATACGAGGCGTTACCACACTTAATCACATGCATACAATCATTTCAATGTCATTAAGACTCGGTCAAATTAAAAAAAAATTTAATTTAGTAACTTAGTCTAAACTCCTTAATATAGACCTATGAGGCCCCAAACATCCATTGGAAACCCTTTGGGACCAACCAAGGTCCTCTAACTAGCTTTAGAAAAATAATGCTTGAAACAGGGCACACGCCCGTGTGGAAGGGTAACATGCCCATGTGGTCATTATAATATGGCCATGATGATGGTCCGTGTGACACATACGACCTAAGCATCTAGGGACATGCCTGTGTGAATTAAATCCTAGATTCAAACCTACAGGGGTTTTCACACGGTCTGACACACGCCCGTGTCTCTCACACGGCCATAACATGCTCGTGTCTTAGCTCGTGTCTAAAAACCTTGACATTCTGTTTCTAATGTCAGGATCCAATAAGAGGTACACGGTACACGCCCGTGGCCAGAGGTTGTGTTCTCCACACAGCTGAGACACACAGTTGTGTTTCTGCCTGTCTGTTTAATACCATGCATTTTGACTTCCAACTTTTACATACAGGGGACACATGACCGAACAACATGTGCATGGGGTTGACTGTGTGTCACACATGGCCTAGACACATGCCCGTGTGTCTACCTGTGTGGATAATATAAGGCTATCTACCAAGCCTCTGCCACCCTGAAACACAATCTAACATCAACCAACATATCAAAGATTAACTTAATATGATTTCTCAACCAAGCAACCATAGTTAAGACCTATGTACATTACATATATTCAACCATGCCAACAATTTCACATTCATGAAAGACTAGCTTGCATTCACATAATAACTTTCAATGTTAGCCATTTTCCATGGCCTTATACAAAATGAATCAAATGCTAAAGTAAGCCAACACATTTGGCCAATTAACAATGACACCAAACTTAAAATTCAGGGTCCTATACATACCATAATCAAAATAAAAGATCTAACTATACCAGTGCTGCGGGTGATAGTGTGATTGATGCCTCTGACGTCCGATGGTGCTCGAGCTAATTTGGCGGCACTATGAGAAAATGGAAAGGAGAGGGAGTAAGCATAAATCTTAGTAAGTTACATACAAATAAATATAACAACAACTTTACCATTCATCCTCATGCTTATAGTATAAAAGTAGGCATAAGTACAACTTACTCATCACTATCCAATACAATTCACATAGCATATATTGAGCTCACATCTTATACATTTTAAATAGGTACCTGTACCACTCACAACATGGTTATACTTTCCTCATTTAACTTAAACTGTAACTCTCACCGTTGACCCATTTGAAATGCCATCGGATATTCATTAAACCTCAAACATAGGGTATGATGCCGATGCCATGTCCTAGGCATGGTCTTACACTGGCTCATCCATCAAGTCGATGCCATGTCCCAGACATGGTCTTACACTGACTACTGAAATTGAGGCCAACGCCATGTCCTAGACATGTTCTTACACTAGCTCTCACATATCCATGCCGATGCCATGTCCCAGACATAGTCTTACACTGACACCTCTATACGTGCCGATGCCATGTCCCAGACATGGTCTTACACTGACAAATCTCATAGTCGATGCATGTCCCAAACATGTCTTACATTGGCTCACATCTCAAGGTCGATGCATGTCCCAGACATGTCTTACACTAGCTCTCGTCTCAATGCTGATGCCATGTCCCAGACATGGTCTTACACTGGCACACAAATAACCTGAATGTCATGGCATGAATATTTGATTTATTTCCTAAGGTTCAAACGGGAGTTCTACTATCTCAATATTCATCATACATAATCATTTCCACAAACAAGCAATTTATCCTATATCAATTCAAACATATATAAGAACAGCGTAGTTGTATTATTTACATACAACTTACCTCAGATTACAAAATGTAGACGACTAGTTCGACTTAGTCCACTTATTTTGTTTTTCCCTGGCCTAGGCCCGGATTTTGTAATTCTTGATCTATAATGATAAAAATTCACAAATTTAATCATTTTATTGATCTAGGTACTCCAAAATTCATAATTGGGCAAAATGACCATTTTGCCCTTAGACTTTCACAAAATGACCATTTTACCCCTTGGCATCAAAAATTGAATTTTTATCACATTTTCTCCATAATCAATCCTAGCAGAATACTTTTTAAATTAGGATCAGCCAACAATTCTAATTATTTCACACATTTATCAACTATTTTACAACTTATGCAAAATGGTCCTTAGTTAGGGTTTCCATGAAAACTACTTCACAAAAGTTGTTTATTTCACAACCATGATTCCTTTTCTTCCATAAAATTTTAGAAAACAACATGAACGCTCTCATGGTAAAACCTTAGATTTTCAACCATTTTGCAAAATAATCCCCTTATTTGAAAGCTCATGCTACAAGGGTTCTAAAAGTACAAAAATCATCCAGAAAAACTATCAAGATCATTTACTTGTAGAGAGACTAAGTGGCTAAAATTTCAAGCTTCAAAAATCCCTTTAATGGCTGCTATTTTCGGTGGAAGAGAAGAAATAAAAGATGAAGCCTTTTGTTTTTATTTTAATATTACAACTAGTTAAAATAGGTCACCAAAACCTCACCTAATTTTGACTTCCTTGTCTCATGGCCGGCCAAGCACAATTCTAGGGTCTATTTGCCCTTTGAAGACCCCCAATTTATGATACATAGCAATTTAACACCCTTAGCTATCAAATTAAGACTTTTCCACTTCATGCAATTTAGTCCTTTTTCACAATCAAGCATGAAATCGCTAAAATTAATTCACCAAAATTTTCATACTCTCATATAACCATGCCACAACACATAAAATAATATTAAAAATAATTTCTCTGCCCTGGATCAGTGGTCCCAAAACCACTATTTTGACTGGGCCGCAAAATCCGGTTGTTACATGAATTGTCATTACAAGGGATTTAGCCTGGACTGGTAATCCCGCCGTAAGGATTAAGGTTCGTGGGAGTGCGCTCGATGAAAAGGTCACTAACATGAATTGATGATAAATGAGTTAGCACATTATAACTGTACTATGGAATATCCATCGAGAATCCCAGGAATTCAACGGGATTAATATGAGAAATGGAATTGGAATGCTTGTAATGATGAACTCATCTAAGACTATTATTATCATGTATTGTTATGTGACTAACTTGTATGATTAAGTATGCCATGAGAATTAACGATGTTTATATTAATATCTATTGTGTAATCGAGTATGGGATCCATGAAATGGTGAGTTCATGATTAGTTGAAAATGATCTTATGATAGTTATCATTGTATTGCACTAAAACAGTTTTGGACAACAGCAGTAGTCTGACTTTGAAAATCCACCAAATATTGTGGAAGTCAAAATAAAGGTAGAATTAAATATGAAATGAAATATTATTAAGTCTAGTTTCACATAGAAGAAACAGTATAAGCAAAAAAATTTAATATTATGAGATATTCAAATTCTTGTGAGACAGAGTTAGAATCAGTTTGGAATCCCCTATTCTGACTTGGGAAAACCATTAGAAATTATAAAAAAATAATAATGGGTTAGAATTCATATTACTAAGTCCTCAATGAGTCTATTTTCAAAGGAAATAGATGGTAGCATCAGCCGAGCACCGTACTATGAGATAAATAAATTTTAGTGAAGAAAGGTCAAAGTTGTCAAATAGCAAAATAGGGGAGAATTTAAAGAATAAAATGTACTTATAGGAAAGACCAAGAATTTTGAAAATTTTATAGTAATAATATATGTGAGTCTAGTTTTAGATAAAATTAGCAGATCTTAGTTTGGAGTTTTTTAGTTCTAGATATAAATAATTTAGTGACTATGACTTGAGAAAACAACATGACTAGAATATAAGGTGTAATTATGGTTGTATTACCTTGAGAAGCATGTTGGCATATTGCTTATTATTTTCATATGGACTTACTAAGTGTAAGCTTACCCCCTTCTTTTCATTTCTTTAGTGTTGTCAGGTTAGCTCAAGGTTGGAGATCACCGAAGGCAACATCACACTATCAAGTCATCATTTCGGAAGTGTCGACTTATATATATATGTTAAGCTTTTACAAGTGAGTAGCATGTATAAAGGCTTAGTTTTTATGTTAGATGTTATCATGAGTAGCAAAATGTGTTGGCTCATGTTGATTCATTGTATATAGCCATGGCGTGTGGCTTATAATGTTTTGGCTTATAAGCCTAATTATCCTTACTATTTGTTAATGCCTTACAATGTGATTATAATTGTTTTATTATGGATGAATAGTATAACATATGTGCATGAGAATGCCTTAGGACCATTCGAGGTGGTCATGGCTATGGAATAAATGCATAAATTGGCATTAAGTTGATAATGATTGAACATGGACATTTGTTGAATAAGTAGAGATTAATTATTGGGTAATATGTTATTGTTGATTGTTAAAAACGTGTGTAACAGCCCGATTTTAGGGCTAGTCGGAACAGTGGTTTTAGGAACATTAACCCGAGGTTGATGAAATTATTTTTTATATTATATTATGTATTGTAGCATGATTAGATAAGTACATGAAAATTTTGGTGAATTAATTTTAGCGATTGCTTGCTTAATTGCGAAAAAGGGCTAAATTGCATAAAGTGCAAAAGTATTAAATTGTTATCTAAAGGTGTTAAGTTTCCATGAACCTTAATTTGGGGGTTTTTAAAGGGTAATTAGACCCTTTCCTAAGAGCTTAGCAGGCCATAGGGAGCATATTGGCCAAAAAGTCAAAAGTTTAGGTGGTTTGGTAACTTAATTGAATAAAATAAGACAAGATGACTTCATCCTTTCATTCTCTTCTCCTACCACCGAAATTTTTAGCCATTAGAGTGGTTTTGAGCTTCAAAATTTTAGCAACTCTAAGCCTTTGCAAGTAAATGATTTTTAATGAATTTTCTTAATGATTTTTACATTTTTGGACCTTTTGAAGTAAGAGCTTTCAAATGAGGGGACTATTTTGCAGGATAGACAAGAGTCTAGGGTTTTGCCATGAAAGCATGTGTGTTGTTAACTGATATTTTATGAAAGAATATGTGCCTTAGATGGGTAATAAATAACTTTTGTGAAGGGATTTCTCACGAAAACCCTATTAGGGACTATTTTGTATAAATTGAGAAATAAAAGATAAATGTGTGAAATAGTGGAAATTTTGGATTGCTATAAGAGTAAAAAGGGTTCAGCTATGCTTATAATATAAAGAAATTCGATAAAAAATTCAATTTTCGAGCATACGGGTAAAATGGTCATTTTGTGAAAGTCTAGGGGCAAAATAGTCATTTTCCCAATTATGAAATTTTGAGTGTATAAATCGATGTGCTGATGAAATAAATGAATTTTATTAATTTAAATCAAGAGAAGCATGATTCGAGTCTTGATCAGGGTAAGAATAAAGTTTACGAGGATTAAGCTCGTCTTCATCATTTTGTATCGAGGTAAGTACATATGTAAGTAATGTGTTAACGAATTTTACTTTAAAATACTTTGATGATATACATGCATAATTAGCTTATTATTGTTATGTATCTAAAGTCTATCTGTTTCCATGAATGTGTAAATGATAAGTTGTAATTTATACATATTTTTATCCCATGCTTAGCACATTTTTTGGATTAATTATTATTAGACTTATGGAATTTGATGCTCCTAATCCTTTAATGTCATGTTTTATACTTAGGTGAGCATAAGAGAGTAAAAGAGCGAGAAATGGGCGAAAAATGGAGAAAATGGGTCAACGTGGGAAATCAACACGGCCTAGACTTCCTCACACGGGTAGTTCACATGCCCGTGTCTATTTAGCAGACTCTAAACACGGCCTAAGCCACTTCAGACGAGCGTGTCCCTATCAAGCCCAAGTCTAGTTCTATTTGAAAAAGGACACTCTTGAGGGTTTTGAAGCATTCTAAAGCCTATGTAAATACCCTAGGAGGTACCTAGAAAGGACAAACAGAGTAGGAGGCAAGGAATTACTCGAAGAAAGCCGATTGATCCATCTCAAAAGCCGGATTCTCCTTCAAGAATGAAGATCTCCTTTAATTTCCTTCAAGGGTTTTTGGGTTTTCTTTATGTTTTTTTATTATTATTCTTCTAAGATGTTTCCTTTTACACTTATGAACTATGCCCTCTAAATACCTAAGGGGAATGAAACCTAAGACGGATCTTGTTATTATTTTCTGAATTATATGATAAATACTTGATTTGTTCTTAATTATGCTTGATTTGTTCTTAATTATGTGTTCTTAAATTCTTGTTTTAATATTCCAGGATATTGATTCAAGTTTTGATGTGCTTATTCAGAGGAGCAAAAGTCCCTGTCTAAGAGTAGATCTAGCATAATTAAGTGGAGTTGATTTCATCCTTAGACATAGGGTGACATAAATCTGCCAAATTAGGGTCAAACCTAATAAGGGAATCCATAGATTCAGTTAATGCAACACTAGGGATTTTAATTAGAAAGAGATTTCAATTAATCAACCTAGGGTTAGACGTTGTTAGTCTCTCGAGAGATAATAATATAACTTACGAATTTCTACCGATCGAGTCAAGTGAATAAATCATCTGGTTCAGAGTCAGGTAACAAGTGAAGTCTAGGTGGATTTTTCCTTGGGTATTGTCCAAATCAATCAGTTTTCCCAAAAAGTATTTCCCCAATTTTCTTTATGTGCATTCTTAGTTTTGTTAATTAGTTTAGATAAAGTAAATCCCTTTATTTTTAGGCTAGATAATAAAAAGAAAGTTAATACTAGTACTTTTAGTTCCTGTGGGTTAGACATTCCGGTCTTGATATAAACTATTCTACTGTTCGATAGGTGCACTTGCCTTCATCGTGATATTAGTTAGTTTTCAAGTACGATCAATCATAAATATAAAACTTATCACGCATACACCAAGTTTTTGGCGCCGTTGCTGGGGAACTAAAATAGTAGGAACGCTTAATTTTTATTACTTTAGCCATTTATTTTATTGCAATTTAAATTTTATCTGAGTTTTGTTAATTTTACTAAATTTTCTTTTGTTTTCTTCTGACAGGTTTTTATATTTTATGACTAGAAGAAACCTGTTAGGACCATTACTTTTTGACAGTGAGATTGAAAGCACAGCTCGTAGAAACCGAAAAGAAATAAAGTGAAACCTAAGAAACATAGAGGAAGGACAAGAGGAAGATATCCATAATACAACCGAGGAGATGGCTGAAAATCAGAATAATCAGCTTCCTCCTGTGGTTGCTGCAGATCCAATAAATTAGAATCTTGCTTCTTGTACTATGTATGACTATTATAAACCTACTTTAACAGGAGCCGAATCGAGTATAGTTAGACCTGCTATTACTGCAAATAATTTTCAACTGAAACCTAACACAATTCAAATGATACAACAGTTTGTTCAGTTTGATGGTTTCCAAGACGAGGATCCAAACACTTATTTGGCGAATTTTCTAGAGTTTTACGACACTTTTAAGATCAATGGCGTTTCTGACGATGCTATTTGCCTTCGGTTGTTTCCCTTTCCATTGAGGAACAAAGCTAAACAGTGGTTGAACTCGTTACCACGAGGGTCAACTACTACTTGGGAACAAATGACCAAAAAATTCTTATTTAAATATTTTTTGCCTACTAAAATGGCTAAGTTGAGGAATAATATCTCTTCTTTTGTGCAGATGGATCTAGAAACACTATATGATGCATGGAAGAGATAGAAGGATCTATTGAGAATGTGCCCTCACCATGGGTTACCTCTATGGCTACAGGTTCAAAATTTTTACAACGGTTTGAATCCTTCAACTAGATAGATGATTGATGCAGCTACTGGTGGTACAATTAATAATAAGGCACCTGAAGAGGTTTATGAATTTATAGAAGAGATGTCACTGAATAATTATCAGTGGCAAGTCATGAGGACAAGGCCGACCAAAGTAGTCAGCATTTTTAACGTTGATTCTGTCACTATGCTCTCTAATTAGGTAGAACTTCTGAATAGGAAAATTGATGGTTTACTTTGTTCTTCACAAGTTCACCCAATAATACAATACGAAGCAAGTAGAGGTGGATCGACCAATTCAGAATACCCACCCTATGGCCACAACATGGAAAATGAGCAATTAAATTAATGGGTAATAATCATCGACCCCAAAATAATCCTTATAGTAACACTTATAATGCAGGTTGGAGGAACCACCCAAATTTCTCATGGGGAGGCCAAGGGAATCAGAGACCACCACCCCCACCAGGCTTCCAACAACAACCTTACCAGCAAGAGAAAAAGTCGAACCTTAAGGAGATGATTACAAAATTTATTTCAGTAGTGGAAATCCATTTTCAGAACACTAAAACTGCACTTAAAAATTAGTAAGCATTGATCCAAGGGCTCAAGAATCAAATTGGACAACTGGCTAAGATGATTTCAGAGAGACCACTAGGAAGTCTACCTAGTAATATCGAACCTAACCCAAAAGAGCATGTAAAAGCAGTTACACTTAGGAGTACGAAAGTGTTAGCTGAGTTTGAAAAGAAGCCACCAAAAGAAGCTGATAGACCTGAAAGAGAGGAGGTAAAACCCGAAAACAATGACAATCCAATGTCAAAGGAATATAAACCACCAATCCCATATCCAACAAAGTTAAGGAAAGACCGCATGGATGCACAATTCGGTAAATTTCATGAACTTTTTAAACAACTGCATATCAACTTACCTTTTGTTGAAGCTATATCAAAGATGCCTCTATATGCAAAATTTTTAAAGGAGCTTCTAACAAATAAAAGGAAGTTTGAAGACTTATCTACAGTGGAACTTAACGAGGAGTGCTCGGCCATACTCCAAAATAAACTGCCAACCAAACTGAAAAATCGATGAAGTTTTACTATTCCTTGCTTAATTGGTAGTTTTAATGTTGATAAGGCACTAGCTGATTTAGGCGCTAGCATTAATTTGATGCCATATAAAATGTTTAAACAACTTGGTCTTAGGGAACCTAAACCCTCTAGGATGAGTATTCAACTAGCTGATAGATCTGTTAAATATCCTAGGGGTATTATAGAGGATGTAAAAGTAGATAAATTTATATTCCCTGTTGATTTCATTGTACTTGACATGGATGAAGATGTTGAAGTGCCTTTAATTTTAGGGCGTTCATTTTTAGCCACTACTAGAGCTATTATTGATGTTGGTGATGGTAAATTGGTACTTAGAGTAGGTGACGACGAGATTATTTTTAAAATTTATGATGCCATGAGATTTTCTAGGGAATAGGATGACTCATGTTATTTTATTGACTCTATTGATTATGCTACACAAGATTCTTTTCAAGAAATCATACATAAGGACACGTTGGAACTGTATATTACCCAAGGAGAGGAGGTAGATGATGATTCCAATGAACACTCCCCAAGACAAGCAGAATATGAGGGTATTAAGGTAAACGATGAACTTAAGCAAAAACCCTCTATTAAAGAACCTCCCAAACTGGAACTTAAACAATTGCCAAATCACTTGGAATACGTATTCCTTGGAAATAATTCTACAGTACCAGTGATTATTTCTTCTAACTTGTAACCCAAGGAGAAAGAGGAATTACTCCCCAGATGTTATTACCGGTACTTTTACTCTCTTTGATACTAATGTGATTGCTTTGATTGACCCTGGTTCTACTCATTCTTATATATGTGAAACCTTAGCATCCAGTAAGACTTTACCTATTGAGTCTACTGAGTTCGTACTTCGGGTGTCAAATCCCTTGGGTCGTTACGTGCTTGTCGACAAAGTGTGTAAGAAATGTCCCCTAGTAATTCGAGGTTCCTGTTTTCCGGCAGACTTGATGCTTTTGCCGTTTGATGAGTTTGATGTTATTCTCGGTTTGGATTGGTTGACCGTGCATGATGCGGTTGTGAATTGCAAAAGCAAGACTAGTGATTTGAGGTGCGCAAATAATGAGATAATCCGAGTTGAGTCTACTGCCTTGTATGGATTGCCAACAATAATATCCTCGATGTTAGCTCAAAAATATGTGAGAAAGGGGTGTGAAGCGTATCTTGCATACGTACTTGATAATAAAGAGCTAGAAAGGAAACTTGAATTTGTGCCGGTGGTTTGTGAATACCCGGATGTTTTTCCCGAAGAATTACCGGGTTTACCACCTGTTCGGGAGGTAGAGTTTGGTATTGAGCTTGTACCTGGGACTACACCGATTTCGATAGCTCCGTATCGTATGGCACCAACCGAGTTAAAAGAGTTGAAAGCTCAGTTACAAGAGTTGACGGATAGAGGTTCCGCTCGACCAAGTTTCTCACCTTGGGGTGCACGAGTATTGTTTGTGAAAAAGAAGGACGGAACCATGAGGTTGTGCATCGACTATCGTCAGCTGAATAAAGTGACAATAAAGAATAAATATCCGTTACCACGTATTGATGATTTGTTTGATCAACTAAAGGGAGCCTCGGTGTTTTCAAAGATAGATTTGAGATCGGGTTATTATCAGTTGCGAATTCGAGATTCGGACATACCCAAAACTGCTTTCAGAACGAGATACGGTCAGTACGAATTCTTAGTGATGCCGTTTGGGCTCATTAATGCCCCTGCGGTATTTATGGATCTGATGAATCGAATCTTCAGACCGTATTTAGACCGGTTTGTAGTTGTGTTTATTGATGACATCTTGGTCTACTCAAGAGACGAAACTGAGCATGCTGAGCACCTGAGATTAGTGTTGCAGATTTTACGAGATAAGCAATTATATGCTAAGTTTAGTAAGTGTGAGTTCTGGTTGAGAGAGGTGAGCTTCTTGGGTCATGTGGTATCCGCATCGGGTATTCGAGTTGATCCGAGCAAAATTTTAGCCATACTTAACTGGAAGCCTTCGAGAAATATTACTGAGGTTCGAAGCTTTTTGGGACTTGCCGGTTACTACCGACGGTTTGTAAAAGGTTTCTCGATGATAGCCACACCAATGACGAAACTACTTCAGAAAGATGTTTAGTTTGAATGGACAGAAAAGTGTCAGAAAAGTTTCGATCAATTGAAAACTCATTTGACGGAAGCTCTAGTACTAGTGCAGCCCGAATCAGGCAAGGAGTTCGTCATTTACAGTGATGCATCCTTACTGGGGTTGGGTTGTGTATTGATGCAAGAAGGTCGAGTTGTAGCTTATGCGTCGAGGCAACTGAAGCCACATGAGAAAAATTATCCAACCCATGATCTCGAACTGGCTGCCATCGTATTCGCTTTGAAAATATGGCGACATTACTTATTTGGTGAGAAGTGCCATGTATATTCGGATCACAAAAGTCTCAAATATTTGATGACTCAAAGAGACTTGAATCTGCGACAAAGACGTTGGCTTGAGTTGTTAAAAGATTATGAGCTTGTCATTGACTATCACCCGGGAAAGGCTAATGTGGTTGCGGATGCTTTGAGTCGTAAATCACTGTTTGCTTTACGAGCGATGAATGTACACTTGTCTGTTCTATCCGACAATGTGTTAGTGGCAAAATTAAAGGCTAGACCATTGTTGATTCATCAAATTCGTGAAGCTCAGAAAGTCGATGATGAATTGGTTGCAAAACGGGCTGAATGTGTTTTCGGATAGGGAGTCAAAGTTTCAAATTGATGACGATGATTGTTTGAGGTTCAGAAGTCGTTTGTGTGTTCCAAGAAATTCAGAACTTATTTCGATGATTCTGAACGAAGCTCATAGTAGCCGAATGTCAATCCACCCGGGGAGCACGAAAATGTACAACGATCTGAGACGTCAGTTTTGGTGGCATGGTATGAGACGAGACATTTTCGATTTTGTTTCGAAGTGTTTAATATGCCAACAAGTGAAAGCGAAACATTAAGTGCCTACGGGTTTACTCCAGCCGATCATGATACCTGAATGGAAATGGGATCGAGTCACGATGGATTTTGTGTCTGGGTTGCCATTGTCGACAAGTAAGAAAGATGCGATTTGGGTTGTTGTTGATAGACTGACTAAGTCGGCTCATTTTATTCCCGTACGTACGGATTATTCACTGGATAAACTAGCTGAATTGTATGTTTCTCAGATTGTGAGATTACACGGGGTACCCATTTCTATTGTGTCGGATAGAGATCCGAGATTCACCTCGCAATTTTGGAAGAAATTGTAAGAAGCTTTGGGTACCAAGTTGTATTTTAGCACCGCTTTTCATCCCCAAACCGATGGTCAATCCAATCGGATAATTCAGATACTCGAGGATATGTTAAGATGTTGCATTCTTGAGTTTAGTGGTTTATGGGAACGGTATTTACCTTTGATTGAATTCGCTTACAACAATAGTTTTCAATCAAGTATTAAGATAGCACCTTACGAGGCTTTGTACGGTCGTAAATGACGTACACCATTGTTTTGGACCGAGCTCGGTGAAAATAAAATTTTCAGAGTTGATTTGATTAAAGATGCTGAGCAGAAAGTAAAAATAATTCGTGAAAGTCTGAAGGCAGCATCAGATCGTCAGAAGTCGTACGCGGATTTGAAACGAAAGGACATTGAGTATCAGGTGGGAGATAAAGTGTTTCTTAAAGTTTCACCTTGGAAAAAGTTACTCAGATTTGGGCGTAAGGGCAAATTGAGTCCGAGGTTCATCGGGCCATATGAAATATCTGAACGAGTCGGTCCAGTTGCGTATAGATTGATTTTGCCCCCTGAGCTTAAAAAGATTCACGACGTCTTTCATGTTTCGATGCTTCGACGTTATAGATCTGATCCATCGCACATAATTAATCCATCAGAGGTTGAAATTCAACCCAATATGAGTTATGAAGAAGAACCGATTCGTATCCTGGCTCGTGAAGTGAAAGAGTTACGAAACAAAAAGGTTCCTTTAGTAAAAGTGTTATGGCTCAAACACGGGATGGAAGAAGCTACTTGGGAGACCGAGAACTCTATGAAAGAACGATACCCAAACCTATTTACCGGTAAGATTTTCGGGGACAAAAATTTCTTAAGTGGGGGAGAGTTGTGACAGCCCTAAAGTGACCCTAGTCGGAAAGTGGTTTCGGGACCACTAAACCGAGTCATAAAAAAATATTTAACCGTCATAGTTGATGCTTATTATATGTATGTATGCATGTATAAAAATTTCATATTGGAATTTTGTTAATTGTAAGTGAATTTTATTAAATAGGACTTATGTGGGAAAATTTAGAAATGTGCTAGGCAAATGTAAAGTGGGCTATTTATGCATGTTGCAAAATAATTGTACTTGCATGTCAAATTAACCAAAGAACAAGATGGTGGCCGGCCATGCTATAAGTTAAAGCCTATTATAAACATTTAGTGTTAGTGTTTTATGGGAGAAAGAATAAAATAAAAGGTTAGTAATAAAGTAATGAAAAGGAAGGGGTGAGGAAAACAAAGTTGTCTCATCCATGTTCCCCCCCCATTGCCGTGACTTGAGGAAGAAAGAAAAGAAGAAATCGGTTCTTCTTGGCTGAAATGAAAAGAGGAAGAAGGGAGTGAAGCATTCGGTTATCCTAGGTCAATATTAAGGTAAGAAAGTTTATACTAGTTCTTGAAATTTTAGTTGATATGGAGTGAGATGTCAAGTTATTTTTGTAACCCATGTTGAAATTTTGAGTGTGGAATAAGGGTTTCGGCTATGGAGATTAATAAGGGTGATGGTTGTTGTTTCATGCTAAATCTAGATGAGCAATGGTAGTTGCTTACATCTTGATATTTATGAGTTCCTTTCTTGGTTCTACCTTAGACCCACGAAGTATATTTTTATTTAGTGTTGTTGGAGATTGATGATAGAAGCTAATGAGTGAGAATTGGATAGATATTATGAGGTTAAAATTCATGGGATTGTAAGCTTGTAACTTGGATGATGAAATTCATGCTTTGTGAGGGTAAATGGGTTAAAAGGAGCATTCGGCCATGATGTAAAAGCATGATGAAGTGATGTTAAATGCTTTGAATATTGAGTATATGTTGCTATAAGTTGAATTTAAGGTTTGTTAAATTGTCTTTGTCATTGCCGAATGTGTGTAGTTAAAGAAAAAAATTGTTAAAGTGCTTAGTTAATTGATATTAGGTTAATGTATGTGTTTTGAATTGATGGAATGGAGAGGATGCTTTAATTGTGTTATGAACAATTATATGTTAAATTAAGGTTTGCTAAGCTAGCGATTAAGGTGAAGTACAAATGTTAGTATTTGATTGCTAGTGTACATATGGGTATTAGCCGAGTTTTGAACTTGAAACAAAATGATATTTAGTCACTACAAGTAACCATATTTGTAGAATGTATTAAGTATAGAATCGGCCTCAACATAGACATGCATATTCGGCCACATGAGGTAGATTGATGTTGCATGTATTCGGTTAGAGGCAAGCATATTGATGCTTTTATCTTGGCTTAGATAATCGGCTAAAAGAGAGTGTGGGCTAATATGTTGAGTTGATTCATGATTTCATATATATGCGACTCTAATGTCTAATGTATATATGGGTTAAGTACCTTGAGTTTCTCTTTTTGATGTTCAAATGATTAAATCAATTTATTTGTTAAATTAAGCTCAAGAGCAAAGGGGAACTAAATCCGATAAAGGGAAGGAAAAAGTGATCGAATAGCCGTCGAAATCGTTCGACAACATCCGAGGTAAGTTTTCGAGTAATGAAACTTAGTTTACGATTTGATTAAGTCATGACGTATAATCATAACAAATATACGGTGATATAATGATTCTACTTGAATTATATGTTGAGTTAATTAGTCTATACGTATGATGGGTAGCCGTATGTGCATAGAGATCATGTCACAAAGCAAACCAAATCATGCTGTTTGTATGTGGCTATTGAGCCGAAAATGGGAATGCTTAATAATTGATTTGTGTTTGAATTCTAGTTATGAAAATGAAATAAAGATGTGTCATGATTTACTGACATGTGCATGAATATTCGGATGATAACGAAGGCATTTGTGCTAGTGACTAATTCCGGGCTAAGTCCCGAAGGCATTTGTGCGAGTTACTATATCCGGGCTAAGTCCCGAAGGTATTTGTGCGAGTTACTATATCCGGGCTAAGTCCCGAAGGCATTTGTGCAAGTTACTATAACCGGGTTAAGTCCCGAAGGCATTTGTGCGAGTTACTATAACCGGGTTAAGTCCCTAAGGCATTTGTGCGAGTTACTATAACCGGGCTAGTCCCGAAGACATTTGAGCGAGTAGCTATATCCGGTTAAATCCCGAAGGTACTTGGTTTGGGAATGAGCGATCTTGCTGTAATAATTTCAATTAATATGCTCGTAAAATCCCAACGATGAGGTACGTTTTGTATATGCATTGGATTGTTGATCCCTTTTAAATAGTATTCGCTCAGTCGTTTAATGAGCTTCCGACTTTTGGTTAAGTTGATCTTTTATGTATGAGTATAAGGGTTGGTAATGCGAAGTAGGTATGATTTTGAGAATGTGTGTATATGAAATTATCTGTATGTCATATGAATGCTATACTTCAATTGTGCCTAATTTCATTGCTCAAAACTTACTAAGCATTAAATGCTTATTCCGTTTCTTTGATTCTCTGTTTTATAGATTTTGGTTCGTCAGCTATCAGACTCGGGATTGTCGAAGTCGAGGTCGTCCACACTATCAAAGCCCTTTTGGTACACTTTTGGTTGAACTCTGAAAATGGCATGTATAGGACTACCCTTTTTGTTGTTGGTCATGTACCCTTTGGTTTTGTATAAATTTGGATAGCCATGCGAAAATGGCTTATATACACTTTGAGCATAGCATTATAATCATTTTGTATGTTGTTCATTGAGAGGTATGGAAATTTTTGGTAACGATTAGCCATTGGAATGGTTAATCATGATCATTTTGGTGCTTTGTATGACAAATTCTAGTTGATTCATGGAAAACCCTGAAATAGGTAAAGTTTACCTTAAAAACAGATGCTGACAGCAGCAGTGGTGTGGATTTGAAAAATCACTAAAAATAGTAGGAATGGAATTAAATAGTGAATAAATTATGTAATCGAACCTTGATAAATCTACTTTCATATGGAAGAAACGAAACGATCATATGAGTCGTATTTTAAGAGATATTTAAGTTTTCGTGGAACAGGGCCAGAGCGATTTTTGGATCCCCTGTTCCGACTTTGGAAATTCACTATAAATTAACCTGAGATAATTAGAAGTCATGCCCTATATGTAAAGATTCCTTTTCGAGTCTAGTTTCTTTAGAAACAAATGGCATAAGTAATGAAGCTCTGTACAGGAAGATATATAAGTAGTAATGCATGAAGGTCAGAGCAGTCGAACCCTGAAACAGGGGAGACTTTAACTAATAAACTGTACTAATTTGCCCGATCCAAAATTATAGAAAAAAATTTGTAGATGGATATATGAGTCTAGTTTCAGGGAAAATTTACGGAATCAGTTTTCAAGCTTCGGAACTCGAGATATGATTTTTAAGGTGACAGTGACGCAGTTAGCCAGCTTGTCTGGAAATTTTTAAAATGGACTGTGAAAATAAATGAATTATGTCTGTGCTATTCGACTCCGGCAACGGTCTCGGGTGCGGGGTGTTACAGTTTGTGAATGAATTGATAAATAAAGACAAAACTAGAAAGGTATCAGATTGATTTAAAGATTTTTTGGTTTATGAAATATCACAATGAGAGAAAAAATTAACCGTGGTGAATTGACTTATTCAGACACGAGCTTGAAAGAAGGTGGTAATCGAAATTCCTTCTGAACTTATTTTCTTTAGTGAAAGGAATAATATAAGATTAGTGATGACAGAAATAATCGAAGGAATAATATTTGAAATGTATGATATTTGAGTGTAACAGCTTACAGTGAGCGGATTATGACTGTTTCTCTTGAGGTACCCTAAGGATTCATTTATTCTCGAAAGTGTTATTATGACTATCTATCTTCTGATAAATTGTTATTCTACGAGGATGTTTTCTAATCTTGATGTTTGATTAAAGCATTGATAACCTGATTGGTTTATAATCGGTGTTGTTCTATTTCTCTTGGGTATTCTGTTACATTTCATCTATTGAGACTTTATAAGAAAATACACATGACGTTATGATTCTATTTCTTCTAATTATTTCTCTATCTGATATATATACATATATGGGAAGTATATTATTATTGTCGTATCTATTCCCAGTGGGTCTAAATGATGTATTCTTCCAGATTTCTTGTCTCTAAGGAATTATCATGATCTTTCATGTTTTCTTATGAGTTTTGTTCACAATCTAACGTTACGGCACTGTATCTTAGATTTCTGAATCTTGGGAGTTTCTTTATCTTGGATTTCTCTATCATGGACCTCTGTATTTGGTTTTCTTGTCATTTTTATTCTGTAAATTATTAATCATGACTTATATCTAAAGTGAGTTCTTTGGCCTGATGACTATGTCAATTACGACTATGTTTCCGGTTTGATTATAGCAACATGATGATTCCAGTATCTATATTTCTTTTCTCGAGTAAGTTAATTAAATTTAATGCCTTCAGTCGGGATATTCTTATTATTTTGAGTTAATGTATTTGAAGTGGTCTTTTGATTAGCATGATAAGTGAATTTTGAATGATTACTTGTTGACTCATTTTATCAACTGGAAGAGAAGATTTCTTGAAAATTCATTTATTGATGATTAAGACTGACTTGGTTATTCAATCGGTAATCAGTCATTGTTTGGAAGATTAAATGAGATATTTATGTCTGGGAATAAGACTTCATTTCCTTACGGGTAAAGGACGGACAGATTGAATGAAAAGTATATAGTTCTTACAAGGCTTTGATACAATTTAAGGCTGCTTTGAACGATAGAAGTTTCCATCTTACAAAAGTTGAAAAGTCTATTACTTGTTACAAAGGCTTGGTCAGATGAGAATATTGTTAACTGAAGCCTTTGAACTGGTTTAGTCTGCATTGGGCAAAGGCTCCTCGACCTTTAGTGATGTGTTATGAGACTATGAGGCAATATGATAGCTTAACGTATCCGATGTTAAAGACAGATCTAAATTGTGATAGGGTAGATGACTTGAGTTAGTTATTGTATGATCTTTGAGAAAAGAAAAATGTGATTACAAGTGCTTGGGTAGAAAATCCAGAGCTTATACAGAGAGAGATTGCAAGAAAACTCACGGGAGTGATGTATTGGTGCTCGAGTTTGGAACTCAACATTTTTTATCTTTGTATTTGGATACATGAATTGTTATCAGGATTATTCTTATCTTTGAAAGAGAAAGATGTTTTGTGGCTTGTTGTTAAATGTTTGATGAAATCTGCAAATCATTTCAGTATGTGTTGAATTTTCGCTTAACAGATCAATGGAATCATGTATCTCCGAGATTGTCAGATTTCTTAGTATGCTAGTTCTCTTTAAGCGGATTAAGATCAAGATCAATTGATGTGTGGTATAACAAAGAATTGTTCATGACTTTAGTATGAGAAATTAAAGAGCTAAGGATTAAGCAAAGCTTGAGTAAAAGTTCTTTAGCAATGATCATAAGATAGTGGAGTTTATGTGACAACCAAACCACTCTTCTGGTAAGATTTTTGAGGATGAAAATCCCTAAAGGGGGGAGAATTGTAACATCCCGAATTAAGGCCTAGTCGGACCAGTGGTTTTGGTACCACAAATCTGACATAAGAAAATTTATTTTATTATATTTTTATGGTCTACAATTTCACGGAATGATTTCGTGAAAATCTCGTTCGAAAATTTTGACATTTGAGCACTCAATTTAGTCAAATGGACTAAATTGTAAGAAGTGCAAAAGTTGAGTTCTACATGTTAGAAGTGTCTAATTGTTATGAAATTTTAAATTGGAGGTCTTTAAATGGTAATTATACCATTGGATAATTTTTTGGATAAAAATGGACATGGAAGGGTAAAATTTTAAAGATGAGTAAAAAGGGCATTTGTAATTAAATGGACTAAAAGACAAAAGAAAAGCCAAAAACCCTTGTCCATCTTCTTGTTTCGCTGAATGTAGCAAGGAGGAAGCCATGGTTAGGGTTTTCAAGCTTCCAAGCTCCATAGTAAGCCCATCCTAGCCTCGTTTTTAATGTTCTTTACATTTTTAAAGTCTCGGTTACTCGATTTACCTATTTCTATTCATATTTTAAGCTAGGGTTCATGTTTAAAAATTGACCCATGCATGACATGTTAGTATCTTGAAGATTAATGGAAGAATATGAAAGATTAAAGCATGTTTGGCAACTTTTACTAAGTGATTTTACATGAAAATGCATAAAAAGGACTAAAATGTTAAAGTTGTAAGATGGGTAGTAATCATGTGAATAAAAAAGAAATTGGGCTGCAATAATAGCAATAAAGGTTCGTCTAGGCTTAAAGAACAAGAAAATCAATCAAATTTCATTTTACGAGCCTAGGGACCAAAGTGCAAATATGTGAAAGTTTAAGGGTCAAAATGTAAATTTACAACAGTATGATTTATGGACCCATTTGAATAATGTGAGTAATAAATAAGTTATATTTGTAATGTTAGATCAAGAAAACAAGATTTGGGCTTAGAACTAGGTTGAACGAGGTTAAGCACTAATTCAAAATAAATAGTCGTACTCGAACCCGAGGTAAGTTCGTATGGTAATAATAATGTAATATCGTGCTTGAATTGTAATTCTCTATTATTTTGGCATAAAGTGTATAATTTAATATATTAGAAGAATTTATGGATGATGAATATGATGTGGAAAATGTGATGAAAGTTAAATTGCTATCACATGAGCTGTGTGAATTGCTACACGGTTGTACCCAACGAGGATTCGACAAGTAAGTTCATGTAAGTCGAAGTAATACTTTTAGAATACTTCAAATATATATTCTTGAATGCGATATAAATTTTGATACTTAATGTATAATAATTCATGAAACATGATTGTATTGAAAAAAAAAGAGAATTTAAATATCTCGGTTGAATGAAAAGGATGTCCGATGGATTTTCCTAAAAATGAATTGACGGTAAAAAGGATCTAGCCCGGACGGGTGTTCCTTATGTGATTTGGCTCCCGAAGAATATATGTTTTGAATGGATTTAGCCCAGACAGGTAATCGGAACTAGGATTTGAATTTAGACTGGACTGGTAACTCAGATCCGAGCTCATTAGAGTGATTGTCATTGCAAGGGATTTAGCTTAGACTGGTAATCCCAACATTGCTCTATGAGTTTATACTACAGGGGATTTAGCCTGGACTGGTAATCTCGCCGTAAGGATTGAGGTTCACGGGAGTGC
Organism: Gossypium hirsutum; assembly: GCF_007990345.1. NCBI lineage: Eukaryota > Viridiplantae > Streptophyta > Magnoliopsida > Malvales > Malvaceae > Gossypium > Gossypium hirsutum. The sequence goes on from NC_053431.1 coordinate 72,439,961, forward strand.
ACTCGTTGAAAAGGTCACTAATATGAATTGACGATAAATGAGTTAGTACGCTATAAATGTACTATCGAATATCCATCGAGAATCTAAGGAATTCAACGAGATTAATATGAGAAATGGAATTAGAATACTTGTAATGATGAACTCATTTAATACCATTATTATCATGTATTGTTATGTGACTAACTTGTATGATTAAGTATGCTATGAGAATTAACGACATTTATATTAAGCTCTATTGTGTAATCGAATATGGGATCCATGAAATGGTGAGTTCATGATTAGTTGAAAATGATCTTATGATAGTTATCATTGTACTACACTAAAACAGTTTTGTGCAGCAGCAATAGTTTGACTTTGAAAATCCACTAAAAATTTTAGAAGTCAAACTAGAGGTTGAATTAAATATGAAATGAAATATTATTGAGTCTACTTTCACATGGAAGAAACAATATAAGCAAAACAATTTAATATTATCAGATATTCGAATTCTTGTGAGACAGAGTCAGAATGAGTTCGGAATCCCCTATTCTGACTTAGGAAAATCACTAGAAATTTTAAAAAAATAATTATGGGTTATAATTCATATTACTAAGTACTTAATGAGTCAATTTTCAAGGGAAATAGACGGTAGCATCATCTGAGCCCCGTACTATGAGATAAATAAATTTTAGTGAAGAAAGGTCGAAGCTGTAAAATAACAAAACAAGGGAGACTTTAAAGAATAAACTGTACTTATTGGCTAGACAAAAAATTCTGAAAATTTTATGGTAAGAATATATGTGAGTCTAGTTTCAGATAAAATTAGCGAATCTTAATTTGGAGTTCCATATATCTAGATATAAATTATTTAGTGACTATGACTCGAGAAAACAACATGATTAGAATATAAGTAAAAGTGTAATTATGGTTATATTACCTTGAGAAGCATGTTGGCATATTGCTTATTATTTTCATATGGACTTACTAAGCGTAAAGCTTACCCTCTTCTTTCAATTTCTTTAGTGTTGTCAGGTTAGCTCGGGGTTGGAGGTCATCGAAGGCAGCATCACACTATCAAGTCATCATTTTGGAAGTGTCGACTTATATATATATATTAAGCTTTTACAAGTGAGTGGCATGTATAAAGACTTAGTTTTTATGTTAGATGTTATCATGGGTAGCCAAATGTATTGGCTCATGTTGACTCATTGTATATAGCCATGAGATGTGGCTTATAATGTTTTGGCTTATAAGCCTAATTATCCTTACTATTTGTTAATGCCTTACAATGTGATTATAATTGTTTATTATGAATGAATAGTATAACATATGTGCATGAGAATGCCTTAGGACCATTCAGGGTGGTCATGGCTATGGAATAAACGCGTAAATTGGCATTAAGTTGATAATGATTGAACATGGACATTTGTTGAATAAGTAAAGATTAATTATTAGGAATATGTTATGGTTGATTGTTAAAAACGTGACTTAGTGAGGCATGCTAAACCATTAAAATTATGCTATGATATGTCTCTTTAAAGTGGTTAAGTTTGTCAAAGATTAAGGCAACAAAAAGGCTTGGAAAATAGCCTAAGTGCTAGCCACACGGGCAGAGGCACGGCCATGTGTCTCAGTAGTGTGGAGGACACGGCATAGGACACGGACATGTGGCCTGGCCGTGTGGTTCAATTTGTTTTGCTAACATCATAAACAGAGAGTTACATGGCGTGAGGACATGGCTGTGTTGAAGACACACGGGCATGTCCTTGTGTCCACACTGATGTGTCACCCTGTTTCATGAAAATTTTTCTAGGCTTTCCCAAACTTTCCAAAGTTCTCGGTTTAGTCTCAACCCGCCTTTAATGCATATTTAGAGCCTCGGTAGCTCGTGTGAGGGACATTATGCATGTGATTGAATTTTTTTTAATTTAAATGAAATTTTATGGTCTGATTTTATGAAATGGTGTATGTTCAAGTCCGGTAACTCCTCGAACCCTGTCCCGACATCGGATACAGGTAAGGGGTGTTACAACTGACGATTTAAAAATGTGTTTCCATATAGTAAATGGATCCTGATAGAGCAGTGGCAGATGATGTTGAAAGTAACACGCCTGCTCTCACTGAAGGAGCAGTGCCATCTGATAGTAGACCCACGAATGTTAGTAGAGGAGGAGGCAGAGAAGCCTTTCTCCACATGATGGATGCCTGGTACACAGAGTTCGTTCGAACAAATCCGAATGCTCAACCTCCTCCACCCCCTCCAAATCCCCAACCCATGCCTCAAGTGCCTCAAGGCATAGATTTTATGAGATTTCATAGAACCCCAGTAGATAAAATTCGAAAGCAAGGAACCAAGGAATTTAGGGCCAATGCCAATTATGATCCCGAAAGAGTGGAATTTTGGCTAGAGAATTCCATCCGGGTATTCGATGAACTATCCTGCACACCTGACGAATGTGTGAAGTGTATTATTTCATTGTTGAGGGATGCAGCGTATCATTGGTGGAAGACACTGACTTCAGTGGTTCTGAGAGAAAAGGTCACATGGGAATTCTTTCAAGAAGAGTTCCAAATGAAATACATTAGTGAGCTATTCATGATTGAAAGCATAAGGAGTTTTTTTATTTGGAACAAGATCGCATGTCAGTTGCTGAGTACGAAAGAGAGTTTGTCAAACTCAGAAAATATGCTTGGGAGTGTGTATCCTTTGAGGCTAAAATGTGTAAAAGGTTTGAAGACGGACTTAATGAAGACATAAGAGTGTTAATGGATATTCTTGAGCTGCAGGAATTTGTTGTGCTCATGGATCGGGCCTGTAAAGCTGAGAAGCTAACCAAGGAAAAGAGAAGAGCCGAAGTTGAGGCTAGAGATATAAGGAAGAGGTCGATGAGCAAGTCACTTCCATCCTAGTCTAAGAAATCCAGAGATATGTATTCTCGTTCTCATGTATCAGCTAGGCATTCTAACAAAAATCGTAAAGAAGCAAATTCGGGTTTTAGATCTTAAGCTACCTCTATGGCTAGTGTGGGTAATTATAGAGCTCCCAAACTCGAGTGCCAACAGTGTGGTAAAGGTCATTTTGGTAAGTTTAGGGTGAGCGATGGAGCTTATTTCCAATGTGGTTCTTAAGACTAATATATCAAAGACTATCCTGAGATGGCCGAGAAAGAAAATTTTCAGAGTACAAGGCCGGGTAGTACGGCTACAAAGGGAAGACCTTCAAGAAACGCTGATAATAGCGCTAGTAGTAAGAATGTAACAAGAGATATAGCGGTGAGATTCGAGGCTAAAGCTTCAGCTAGGGCCTATGATATACGTGCATGCGAGAACGCATCTTCTCCCAATGTGATTACGAGTACTTTTTCTCTCTATGATACATCTGTTATTGCCTTGATTGACTCTAGTTCTACTCATTTTTATGTGTGCATAAAATTGGTATCTAGCATGAATATGCCTGTTAAGTCTACGAAATTTATGATTAAAGTGTCAAACTCGTTAGGCAAGCATGTTTTAGTTGATAAGGTATGTAAGAAATGTCCTTTGATGATTAGAGATCATCGTTTTCTGGCTGACTTGATGTTATTGCCGTTCGATGAATTCGATGTTATATTGGGCATGGATTGGTTAACATTTCAAGATGCTATAGTGAATTGTAGATAAAAAGTTATTGAATTGAAATGTGAAAATGATGAAATTCTCCAGGTTGAATCAGATGAGTCAGATAAGTTGCCAATTGTGATTTCTTCTATGTCTGCTCAGAAATTTATGAGAAAGGGATGTGAAGCTTTTTTGGCTTATGTGATGAATAGAAAGAGTCTGAATAAAGATTGAATCAATGCCTGTTGTATTTGAGTATCCGGATGTGTTCTCGGAAGAGCTACCTGGATTACCTCCTGTTTGGGAAGTTGAGATTGGCATTAAGCTAGTCCCTGGTACAGTACCTATCTCGATTGCTCTATATAGAATGGTCCAAACTGAATTGAAAGAACTGAAGGCACAGTTGCAAGAATTGATCGACAAGGTTTTCGTGAAACCGAGCTTTTCACCGTGGGGTACTTCAGTATTATTCGTGAAAAAGAAAAAGAGATCCATGAGGTTATGTATAGATTACCGACAGCTCAATAAGGTAACAATTAAGAATAAATATCCCTTGCCAAGGATTGAAGACTTGTTTGACCAATTGAAAAGAGTGACATGGTTTTCTAAAATAGACTTGAGGTACGGTTACTACCATCTGAGGATGAAAGACTTGGATATGTCGAAAACTGTTATGAATTTCTTGTCATGCCTTTTAGTTTAACAAATGCTCCTGTCGTATTTATGGACTTGATGAATCGTATTTTCTGACCGTATTTGGATAAATTTGTGGTTGTTTTTATTGATGACATACTGATATATTCTCGTGATGAATCCAAGCATGCTGAACACTTAAGAACTAATTTGCAAACTTTGAGAGATAAACAGTTGTATGCTAAGTTTAGTAAAAGCAAGTTTTGGCTTCGAGAAGTTTGATTCTTGGGCCAGATTTTTTTGGGTGATGGTATTAGAGTAGACCCGAGTAAGATCTCGGCTATTGTTGAATGGAAACCGCCGAGAAATGTAACTGAGGTTAGAAGCTTTCTAGGCTTGGCCGATTATTACAAACGGATTGTTAAAGGGTTCTCCATGATTGCTACTCCAATGACGAGGTTGTTACAGAAAGATATCAAGTTTGAATGGACAGAAAAGTGCCAACAATGTTTTGAGAAATTAAAGGCATTGTTGACTGAGGCTCCAGTGTTGGTACAACCCGAGTCAGGTAAAGAATTTGTGATTTATAGTGATGCTTCCTTGAATGGTTTGGGATGTGTACTTATGCAAGAAGGTAAAATCATAGCTTACCCTTCGAGATAGTTGAAGTGTAACACCCCTTACCCGTACCCGAGTCCGGATAAAGTACGAGGCATTGCCAGACACATACTCAGACATTTCGAAAAGACGAGTTATAAAATTGCATTTCCAAATTCAAACCAATTGAACAAAATCATATTGTCCCTGGCCCAAACCGTGCATTATTAGCGGTCAAGGACTAAACCGGAAACTATAGAAAATTTTAGTAAAATACCTAGGGTTATGCCTCACACGCCGGTGTGAAGGCAAAGCACACGCCCATGTGCTTGGGGACACGCCCGTGCCCCTCACCTATGTTGAATTATTTGATTTATTTTCCATTTCAAACCTATAAGGGTTTTTAGACGGCCAAGCACTTGCCCGTGTCGCTTGCACAACCTAGACATGCCCGTGTCATTGCCCGTGTCCAAAAACCCAAACATTCTTTTTATGACGTCATCACTCATTTAGGGGCAAACGGTCCAAGCACACGCCTGTGTGCTAGGCTGTGTCCTCCACACGGTTGAGACGCACGACCGTATCTCTGTCCGTGTGTTTACTACCATGCAAATTGACCTATAATTCTAGGTGCAGGGGACAAATGGCTAAGCAGCATGCCCATGAGGGCTGACCGTGTGTCACACACGGCCTAGACACATGCCCGTGTGTCTACCTGTGTGGACCTTTTTAGGGCTATTTTCCAAGCCTTTGGTCACTCGCTAACATCCATACATACCACTATGGTCTTTGGGCATTTAACAAGGTATAGTTGTACCCTTAAACTTTCTTGGCCAAGGACATACACATTACTACATGTCTCATTCCAAACTATGATCATAATAACCTCTTTGTTTTAGGGTTACTCTTTCAATAATCACATTTTATAACTCATGACCTTTATGACCTAAACCATTCCCAATTGTTTTGGCCATCATTCTCATGTTCATTCATGGTATAACACATTTGGCATTCACAAGAAACACTCACACATAACCATGCACATTTAGTAGGCTTATAACCTACATCAAAATGAGCCATACCTCATGGCCATATACAAAATGGCGTAAGCATATCATTCAAGCCCTTACATTGGCTAGCCAAATGACACATATAACAAAATAACCAAAAATCCTATACATGCCATTATAACGAAATAAAAGTTTCTATATACCAAAATAAGATAAGATGATAGTGCTGAAAAAGCTGTAACCGTCTTCCAACCTTCACGAGTCTTTGAGCTCTAAAAAATAAGGGAAAGGAAAGAGGGGTAAGCATTTATATGCTTAGTAAGTCTGGATAATTGGAAAGTAAACTTACCGGTTAATTAGCGTACAACCATATTAGGCAATAATTCCAACAAGTATGAAATAGTTTCCCTATCACATGAACTCAATCATCAAGTTAGTCTCATATCAATACATCATGTCACTAGTCTTCGATGAGCTCATCAATTCAATATTTCCATTCTCTATTTCTCATGTTAATCCCGTTGAATTTCTCAGAAATCTCAATGGATAGCCCAATTACCTTCAAGTCATACAAGTGATCATCTCAAATATGCACTCTCGCGAACCTAACATCTTACGACGGGACTACCAGTCCAGGCTAAATCCCCCGTAGTATTAACTCATAGATCATTGTCGGGATTACCAGACCAGGCTAAATCCCTTTCAATGAAAATTGCCCTCATAAGCTTGGGTCTGAATTGCTAGTCTAGGCTAATTTCAGTCCTCAATTGGATTACCCGTCTGGGTAAATCCTTATTGCACCCATATTCTTCGGGAAGCTCGATCACTCAAGGAACATCCGCCCAGGCTAGATCCTTTCTATATTGAGATCATCGGATTACCTGTCCGAGCTAAATCCTTCTCTGTAACACATGCAGGATCTCAAGCCATGTAAGCCGTAATTTAACCATCGAATTTCCCTTTTTATTTCATCCTGGACATTTATCATCTTTTCATTTGCACTAGCACGTCTTATGGATTATCATGCAATGAATATCTAATCATAATACATTCAAGAACATGCATTTTTAAGTATATTAAGAGTTTACTTCGGGTTATACGAACTTACCTGGTAGTCGTTTCAGATTTGTGTCTCGGTTATTCCGAAACCTTTCGTTTTCCACGGTCGACCTCCAGAATTGGTTCCTTGGGGTCTATATCAATAAAATTAGACTATTAATACATCACATTTTTCATTTTAGGATTAAAACTCACCCGAGCAAAATGACCATTTTGCCCCTAACCTTTCACAATATTTACAATTTAGTCCTAGGGCTTGTATAATGAAATGCATGTAATTCCTTGCCTACCCAAGCCTAGCCGAATGTTATTCACACTTATAGTAGCCCATGCTTTCCCTTCATTCTATATTTTTCTACTCATTTTCACAACTTTTACAATTTAGTCCTTTAAGCCATTTCCATGAAAAACCACTTCCTTTAAACTCTCATATTCCTTCATAAATCATCAAAACACAAACATCTCATGCATGGGTAATTTTCTAAACATGAACCCTAGCATGAGATATGGGTAGAAATAGAAAGAGCATGTTACGAGGATCTCAAAAATACGAAGAACATTAAAAATGGTGCTAAGATTGACTTACTATCAAGCTTGAAATGTTGGAAAACCCAAGCTATGGAGACCCTTAGAATTTCGGCGGTGTGGAGAAGAAAATGAGATGATTTTAGCTTGATTTTTCCCTTTTTATTTAGTTTATTACCAAATGACCAAAATGCCCTTCCTTACTAAACTTTCAAAATTTTCCATGCATGCCCATTTTTGTCCAAAAACTTAGAAATTGGGTAAATTACTCTTTAAGAACATCTAATTAAAATTCCAAAGCAATTTCATACAAATTGTTTCTAGAACCCAAGTTTTTCAATTTATTCGAATTAGTCCCTAATGTCCAATTGGACACCTTGCATATAGAATTTCTTCATGAAACTTTAACACATGTTTATTCTCATATCTTAGACCTCACAATGATCATAAAATAATTATCTTAACGTCAGATTTGTGGTCTCAAAACCACTATTTTGACTAAGCCCTAATTCAGAATGTTATATGAAGCCTCACGAGAGGAACTATCTGACACATGACTTAGAGTTGGCTGCCATAGTGTTTACTTTGAAGATTTGGTGACATTACTTATTTGGCAAGAAACGCCATGTCTATACTGATCACAAAAGTCTTAAGTACTTGATGACTCAAAAGGATTTAAACTTGCGACAACAAAGATGGTTGGAACTGTTGAAAGATTATGAGCTTGTGATCGATTACCATCCGGGAAAGGTGAATGTAGTCGCCAATGCTTTGAGTAGGTAGTCGTCGTTTGCCTTAAGAGCTATGAATACATGGCTAACTTGGTCCTATGATGGTTTGATTCTAGCTGAGTTGAGAGCTAGACCAATTTTTCTTCAACATATTTGTGATGCTCAGAAAGTTGATAAAGAGTTGTAAGCTAAGAGAATTCAATGTGAGTCCAGCAATGAACCAGATTTTCTTAGTGACTCCGATGGTTGTTTGAGGTTTTGTGGTAGGATTTGTGTTTCGAAAGATACTGATTTGATTCAGAATATTTTGCATAAGGCACACAATGGTTGTTTGTCAGTTCACCTGGGCAGCACAAAGATGTATAATGGCTTGAAGAAAATGTATTGGTGGAATGGTATGAAAAGTGATATCTCAGAGTTTGTATTGAAATGCTTAGTTTGTCAGCAAGTAAAGGCTGAACACCAAGTACCTTCAGGTTTACTTCAGCCCATCATGATTCCCGAGTGGAAATGGGATCGGATTACTATGGATTGTGTGATAGAGTTTCCTTTTAACTCCGAGAAAGAAAGATGCCATATCGGTTATTATCGATAGACTGACTAAATCGGCTCATTTTATCTAGTGCGTACCAATTTCTCACTTGATAAGTTCGCAGAATTGTACATTGGTGAAATGTTTAGACTCATAGAGTACCTATATCGATTGTATTGGATAGAGATCCGAGGTTCACTTCACGATTTTGGAAAAAGTTACAAGAAGCTTTAGGTACAAAACTAAATTTTAGCACTTCTTTTCATCCACAGATTGATGGACAGTCTGAGCGAGTAATTCAGATCTTGGAAGATATGCTCTGATGCTGTGTATTAGAATTCCAAGGCAGTTGGGAAAACTATTTACTGCTGGTGGAGTTTGCCTACAACAACAGTTATCAGTCGAGTTTGAAAATGGAGCCTTGTGAGGCACTGTTTGGACGTAAGTGTCGACCATCTATGTATTAGATCGAGCTGAAAGAAAGTCAGATTCAAGGAGTTGATCTAGTCAAAGAAATTGGAGAGAAAGTGAAGGTGATTCGTGATTGTTTGAAAGCTACTTCGATAGAAAAAAATCCTACACAAATCTGAAACAGAAAGAAATTGAGTATCAAGTCGATGATAAGGTATTTTTGAAAGTTTCACCATGGAAAAAGGTTTTGAGATTTGGCAAGAAAGGCAAGTTGATTCCTCGTTTTATAGGGCCATATGAGATAACTGAGAGAATAAGGCTAGTTGCCTATCGGTTGGCCTTACCATCAGGGTTGGAAAAGATTCATGATGTGTTCCATGTGTCTATGTTGTACCGATACAAATCTAATCCTTCGTATGTGATTTCATTGACAGATGTTGGGGTTCGACCGGATATGACTTATGGTGAGGAACTAATTAAGATTTTGGCTCGAGAGGTCAAACAATTGAGAAACAAAAGCATTGCCTTGGTGAAAGTACTATGGCAAAGACATGGGGTTGAAGAGGCTACATGGGAGCCCGAGGAGGCCATGTGGAAGCAATACCCAAACCGTTTCATCGGTAAGATTTTCGGGGACGAAAATCCCTAAAGGGGGAGAGTTGTAACATGCTGAATTAGGGTCTAGTCAGAACAGTGGTTTTGAGACCACAAATCCTAAATGAAAATGATTATTTTATGATTATTTGATGGTCCATGATATGATTGCATGCTTGTGTGAAATTGTCATGAGTAAATTCTATGCCTAAAATGTCCAATTTGAATTTAGGGACTAAATTGAATAAGTTACAAAACTTGTGTTCTAGAAGCGCTAAGCATGAAATTGCATTAGATTTGTAACATCCTGAAATAGGCCTAAACGGAATAGCGGTTGCGAAACCATGAATTCGAGGTCAAAAAAAATTATTTTGATTCAGTTTTATGGTTTATTTATTGATTGAATAATTGTATGAAAATTTCGTGAAGAAATTTTATGTATAAGTGCCTAATTTGATAATTAGGACTAAATTGTAAATTTAGCAAAATGTGTGTTCTAGATAATAAAGGGGATTTAATTGAAATGGGTTCTTAGAGTGGAGGTCCTTATTTAGAAATTATACCATTATATTTAAGTTTGGACAAAAATGGGCAAGAATAGGACAAATTTAAAAGAAAACCCTTTAAGGGCATTTTGGTCATTTAGTAACTAAAAGAATTAAAAAGGGAAAATAAAGCCAAAATTGGTCCATCTTCTTCATGGAGGCCGAATATAGCATGGGGGAAGCAATGGTTAGGGTTTCCAAGCTTTCCAATCTCAATATAAGTCTGTTCTAGCCTCGTTTTTAATGTTCTTTACGTTTTTGGAGTCCCGGTGACTTGATTTAGTTTATTCTAGCAATAATTCGTTCTAAGGTTCATATTTGGAAAAATTCCCATAAGTTAAATGTGTTTATTTTGATGTTTTATGGTAGAATATGAAGCTTGAAATTATGTTAAACAACTTTTGCTAAGCGATTTTAAGTGAAAACGAGTAAAACGACATAATCGGTAAAAATACCTAATGCTCATAAGTACATGATAAAGTGGGAATTTGATGTTTCCATAGAAGGGAAAAATGTTCAGCGTGTCATAAAACATAAGAAAAATGGATAAATTTTAATTTCCGAGCCTGGGGGCAAAATCGTAATTCTGCAAAGGTTTAGGGGCAAACTTGTAATTTTTCCAAAGTTTGAGTTAGGGAATGTTTTGAATAGTAAATTAATTAAATAAGTGAAATATGATGTTTTAGATCTCGAAAAGTGAGATTTGGACCTAGAACGGGAGAAAAATTAAAAATCGAAAAAGTTGGTAAAATGGTCGTTTTGGTATCGAGGTAAGTTCATATGTTTAATAAGCATTTAATTATGCATATTTGAATGATAAATTGATATTTTGGCCATAAATACTTTAGTATTGAGTTTTAGATATAATGATTAATGTTCGATAATAATTCGATATTGGCTTTGTATGTATGTATGTTGAGTAGCTTTTTATTATTATGCAATTATTGTTATTAGTATTGTTATTATTGAGTTATGCGACTAACCTTGAGAATTTGAGCAAGTAGTTTCAACTATGGCTTGACAAGGCATTGATATCTCAAAGTCCATGGTTGTACCATGGCAATTAAGGAAGAATTGATGGAAAAGTCCATGTTCATATCATGGCATTTAAGGAGGAATTGACGGTTAAGGATACCATGTAAGACTATGTCAAGACATGGCATTGGTAAGGGAAGGATCCCGTGTAAGACCATGTCAAGACATGGCATCGGCATTGATTAAGGACTCAATGTAAGACCACATCAAGATGTGCCATTGGCACTAAGACAAGGATACCATGTAAGACCATGTTTGGAACATGGCATTTGGTAAGATAAGGATACCATGTAAGACTATGTTTGGAATATGGCATTTGGTAAGGTAAGGATATCATGTAAGAGCATGCCAAGGCATGGAATTGATAAGTTCTATAAGGCAAGGAAATCATGTAAGACCATGTCAAGACATGGCATTGATAAGTTACTATAAGGCAAAGGTCCCATGTAAGACCATGCCGATGCATGGCATTGGTGAGTTCATAAGGCAAGGATACCACGTCAAACCACGTCAAGACATGGCAATGGTAAGTTCAAAAAGGAAAAGGTTCCCAAGTAATCTAAAGAGTAAGTCAAAGAAACGACAAGGTGAGAACATGAAGAAAGAGTACAGGTATGCATTTAAGGCTTATTTAATATTGAGATTGTAAGTAATTGAGATTATCAAGTATTAAGTAAGTGATGAGTTTTCAGTTATGCTTGTGACACTTTATGACATGATTGGCAATATGCCTATATTATGAAAGAGTACTCATGTGTTAAGTGAGATGTAGCAGCTATGTAAGCAAGATATTAAGCAAGGTGCCTTTTGTATTCTGAGCCTTTGGTAAGGTTACCGATGAGTAAGATGGGAAAGTAAGAACTAAACATTATTTAAGCAAATTATGCCAGCATAGTAGTAAGCTAAATTGATTGCTAATGCTTATTATTTTACATGTGAACTTACTAAGCTTTATAATCTTACTTCTTTCACTTTCCCGTATTTTAGAGTACTTAAAAGCAAGCTCGGGTTGGAGGTCATCTGAGATCACTTCACACTATCGACTATCAAGTTATCGAATGGGTATATTCGTTTACAAACGTTCTAGTTTATGGCATGTATAGGGACTTAGCCATTTTGTGTGTATGTGCTTATGATATGGCTAAAGAATGGTATGTAAATATTTGATAATGATTAGCTATTGAAATGGCTAATGAAGAACATGTTTCGATGTTATGTATGCCTAAATGGTAGTTAATACAAAGAAATCAGAAAAAGTGAAATTAGCATTAAAACAGTATTGAATAGCAGCAGTGACGTGATCTTGAAAAATCACCAAGAATAATTAGGTGATGAATGAGATATATAATTAAATCTTATTGAGTCTATTTTCATATGAAAGAAATAGAGTAAGCAAAAGAAGTGTATATTAAGAGATATTTGAATTTTAGTGAGACAGGGGTAGAGCGATTTCTGAATCCCCTATTATGACTTTATAAATTCACTAAAAATTTTAAAAAAAGGATTTGGAGTTATAGTTTATATTTCCTTAGTGAATATACTTTCAAGAGAAACAAACGGCATGGTTATTTGAATTCTGTACAGGGAGAAAAATGATTCGTAGTGAGGAGAGGTCAGAGTAGTGGAACAGTGCAACAGGGGAAACTTTAACTAATAAACTGTACTAATTGGCTAGACCAAAAATTCTGGAAAAAGAATTAGTAAGAATATATATGAGTCTAGTTTCAGGGAAAATTCATTTATTTAAATTTTGTGTTTTGTGGCTCGAGTTATGATTTATTTAGTGACTATGACGTAGGTGGGAAGTTTTGTAAGGAATAATGAAATAAATTGTTTTGATTTGTTTAAGTATTCAGAAAATTTTTAATGTTTCCGGTTTGGTCCTGAACCATTTCAATTGCATGTTTTAGGGTCTCGAGGACCCTTTTTAGGGACATATTGAATGAATGAAAATAAATTAATTTTAAAAGCAAATTTTATGCCCTGAATTTGTAAGTTAAGTCAGGTAACGCCTCGTGCTCGACTCCAGCGATGGTATCGGGTAAGGGGTTTTACAAGATTATTAATTAGAGGTCCTTAAATAGTAATTAGACCAAATTTTAAAAATTTGGATAAAAATGGGCACGAATAGGAAAATTTTGAAAGAATGGCCTTAAGGGCATTTTTATCATTTGGTGAATAAAAGAATAAAAAGGGAAAATGAAGTGAAAATCTTGCCCATCTTCTTGAAGCCATAGCCGAATTTTACAAGGGTTCCATAGCTAGGGTTTTCAACTTTTCAAGCTTGATTGTAAGTGCTCCCTAGCCCCGGTTTTTATGTTCTTTGCATTTTTTAAGTCATTGAAGCATGATCTACCCATTCCTACCATTATTTTGAGCTAGGGTTCATGCATAAAATTTGACCCATGTGTAACATGGTTGTATTTTGATGTTTAATGGAGGAATATGAATATTTGATGTGTGATAAACATCTTTTTCTAAGTGATTTTTAGTGAAAACACCTAAAAAGTACTTGTTTGTAAAAGGAGTAAAAATAAGTAGTAGAAAGGTGAAATAAAGGAAAATATGGGCTGATATGAGATGGAATATGAATCAGCTAGGCTTGGATAACCAAGAAATTTCATGCATTTCATTTTACGAGCCTAGGGACTAAAGTGTAAATAAGTGAAAAGATAGGGGTAAAAAGGTAATTTTATCAAAGTATATGTTATGAGTTGATATGAGTGATGTGTGTATTGAGAAAGTTAAATTTGGCATTATAGATCAAGAAAAACATGATTTGGGTCTTGATCAGGGGAAGAACAAGGTTTACGAGGATTAGGCTCGTTTCTATCATTTTTGTAAGAGGTAAGTTCATTTGTAAATAATGCAACATATACCATACTTTAAATGCTTTAATATTACATGTATGGTAAGTACATACATATTTAATGTGATGTTGTATCATGTTTTTATTACCTAAATTGTATCATGATTTATAATTTGATTTATCCATGAATACGTGATTTGGTGCTATGAGCATTGAAATCAACGTTACGAGTAAGTTCTACAGAAATATGGCATCGAATAATCCCGTTTGAACCTTAGGAATAGTTTAGGATACAAGTAACATGTCACTAGGAATTATGTAATCTGAACTCATTGAGTTGTGTCTGAATTCATGATATATGTGACATCTAAACTCATTGAGTTTTGGTCTGAGTTCGTGATATGTATGACACATGTTTTGGCGTCCAGGTATTGGTCTCGTATATGCTATTAATGGTAAGGTAGTCTGGCATGTGTTGCGAATACCTGACGGCCTGTGTGAGCAGTCCCGTGAGTAGCTCGTAAGTGAGCAACACGTGATATGAGATATAAAGTAGCATTGGCTACCTATGAGGCACGTAAGTGCAAGTTTTCGATGTGTCCGATAGTATTCAGAATGTTCAACGGGTAATTCAAGAGAAGTTCAATAACCAATCTTAATGACTGCGTTAAGACAAGAAAGTAAGTTATTATGTGCACGTGGCACAGGTATGTAGATCGAACTCATGTGAATGACATGAAATATGATGAGCTTGTGGTAAGAACATGTATACATATATATATGAGAAATAAGTTCATGAGATTTGATAAAACGCAAGGTTATGTTTGATGTGTTAAATGCATGATTTATGTTTGTTTAAGTTACATTTCACTTGCATGTGAACTTACTAAGCTTTATGCTTACCCCATTTCCTTTTCCTTTTTTATATTTTCGCCAAGCTAACTCGGGGACTGGAGAACGTCGAAAACTCGATCACACTATCAATCGAACATTTGGGTATAGCTATCCTTATCATTTTGAGTATGGCATGTATAGGGAATTGGTCTTTTTGTTATGTGTCATATTGATTAGCCAAATGTGTTGGCTTATGATGGTATCATGATTATTTTGTATATGGCCATGAGAGGTGGCTCATATTGATTATTTTGGGTTGAAACCCTATTTATCGATGCATGCATGCAAATGTGTTGATGCTTTAATATGATTATGGTTGATTATGGTTGATGAGTGTAATGGATGGCATGTACGTTTGGTGAATGAGATATGGTTAATAAGTATGCAATAAATGTGGTGAAAATGTGTAACTTGAAGGTAGATTGGTAAACATGATAAATAAACATGAAATTGGTGTGGAATGTCATATGAAAGTATGATAATTTGAAAGGGTGACATGTTGACTTTACTAAGTCATAGTTTAATCATGAATGTGAATGTTTGAGTAATCAAATGTGCCATGTTGCATGCCATGAAGTGAGTGTAAATGTGTGAGTGTTTAGGGGTGGAAAATGGCTTGGAAAATAGCCTAGAAATTTTCCACACGATTAGACATACGGGCATGTGTCTTGGCCGTGTGTGACACACGGTCTGCCCCATGGGCGTGTGATCCAGTCATGTGTCCCCTGTACCCTAATTATACAAAACAGACTACCCAGTAGTAAACACACGGGAAGAGACACGACCATGTGTCTCAGCCGTGTGAAGGACATGGCCTTAGGACATGGGTGTGTGCCCAGGCCGTGTGAAGTCTGCACTTAATTTTTGGAAGTTAATTCGCCACACAATCTAAGCAAACAGGCGTGTGACTTGGCCGTGTGACCATATTTTGTTGATAACGTCATAGTCAAAGAGTTACACAGGCTAAGGACATGAGCGTGTCTTGAGCCACATGGGTGTGTGTAACCACACGGCCTACCCACATGGGCGTGTTACTCTACAAAACAAGAAAATTTTTTAAGTGTTTAAAAGGTTCTAAAAGTTCTTGGTTTAGTCCCGAACCACTTCCGATGTATGTTTTGGTCTTGTAGACCCTTATAAGGGACAATATGCATGTGATTGAAAATTTTTAAATTGGGACGAAATTTTATGACCCAATTTTATATGAATGTATGTTTAAGTCATGTAATGCTTCGAACCTTATTTCGGCATCAGATATAGGTAAAAGGTGTTACACATCAAATACCCAGATAGAGTTCTCAAGCCAAAACTCTGCTCTCTCGGGATCATCGTCAATATTGGCTCTGAATTATTCAGCCTCTTGTTTTCGAATCTTATCAACTGAAGGCTTGTTCAGTCTTAACAATTCCACACCTTGGGGAGCTACGGGAACCAGTTAGGGGTTAGGTGGGGGTGGAGGATGTTAGGCAGCGGAATTTGTTCAAACAAACTCGGCAAACCATTCATCCTTTGGAAGAAGCTTCCCTAGCCTCTCCTCCCTAACTAACCGTTACTGGTCTACTTTCAGATGGCATTGTCCCTTGGGCAGGAGCCGGCGCATTACTTTCAACATCGTCAGCTACGTCTCGGTTGGGATCCATTTACTATATAAAAATACAATTTAAATTGTCAGGAGTCGTCACACTATCATCAATTATATATGGCATATATATCTAGACTCTCACACACCTAGTTAGTCCTAGAATAGACTAAATCGTAGCTCTAATACCACTAAATATAACGCCCCTTATCCGTATTCAATGTCGGAATAGGATATGAGGCATTGTCAGACTTAAAAAGCAAGCTAACATACAAATCGAGCCATAAATTTCAACCAAATTAAAAACCATTTGCATTCAATCATATAGTCTGTAATACAAGCCTACGAGGCCCAAAACATACATTAGAAGTGGCTCAGGACTAAACCAATAACTCAGGAATTTTTTACAAAACTTAGAAAATTTTTGCTATAAACAGGGGCCACACGCCCGTGTGGGCAGGCCGTGTGGTCACACACGCCCGTGTCCCTAGCCCTTGTAACTCTCTATTTTGTAAAGCATGAACAAATTGAAGTCACACTGCCAAGCCACGCACCTGTGTGCTAGGCTGTGTGGTTAAATTAATTTTCATAATATAGGTGCAGACTTCACATGGTCGGGACACACGCCCGTGCTTGAGGCTATGTCCCTCACACGGCTGAGACATACACCCGTGTTTTTACCCGTGTGCTCAATTCTAATTATCCTGTTTCTCAAAATTAAGGTGCAGGGGACACACGGCCAAAACACATGCCTATGGAACAGGTCTTGTGTCACACACGGCCTAGACACACGCCCGTGTGTCTACCCATGTAGACAAAATAAAGACTATTTACCAAGCCATTTGTCACCCTCATTTACACCTACACACACAAGTTCAATGGCATAAATCATGGTATACTTAGGCAACCAAAACATCCATAACCAAGGCTAGAACATATCATTCCATTATCACACATAACATACTTACAACATCATATTCTACCAAGCCAAATCATACCAAATTCACATCCACAAGTACCAATACAAATACTTTTTCATGCATAATTCTTCTTAGACTTCCTAGCATACCAATGAGCCAATCTCAACCATTCAACAACAAAACCATTAAGTCACAATCAACCATTCACTAATCATTTATAGACTACATCATAAAGGAGATATTCGCATATGCACGAATATACTTAAGCTTACAACCAATTTAATCAAAATGAGCTAATTTATGTGGCCAAATACCAAATCAAGCCTTTGACAATTAGAAGCCAATACATTTGGCTAAAATCATGATGACACATATAACAAAATGACTAAGACCCTATACATGCCATCTACTCGACATGTTAAGATCATCGATACCCAAAATGACAGTTTGATAGTGTAATGCGATCTCCGACAATCTCCAATCTGAGCTAGCTTGGTGACACTATAAAACATGGAAAGTAAAACAAATAAGCTGTATAGCTTAGTAAGTTCGTATGAAGAAATAAGCTAATATTACCATGCATTTAACATTCAAGTAACATAATATAAGATAATGCATTTTACCATAATTATAACAGCCCGTTTTTAATCAAATCAGAACAGTGATTTCGGGACCACAAATCTGATGTAAAAATATTTATTTTATTATTATTTTAAGATCTACAGCATGAATATATAATTGTTTGAAAGTTTCGTTTATAAATTTTATCGTTTGAATGGTTAATTTGATAAAAAAGGACTAAATCGCGTAAAGCGTAAAACTTGAGTTCTAATAGCTAAAGATGTCTAATAGCTATAGAACCCTAAATAATAGTTAGACGATTTTGATGGTAAGTGGACAATATTGGACATTAAATGGATGATTTAGATGGTTTCTCATTAAGGGTATAATTGTAAATTGGTTATTAACATAAAAATAAATAAAACAAAACCAAATTAAAGCTCCATTATCATCTTTATGAACCGAATGTTGAAGAGGAAGAAAATTATTTTGTTCGTTTTAGGGTTCAGTTACTTTAGAGCTTAATTGGTAAGTGATTTTGACTCGGTTTTTAATGAATTCTATGTTTTTGTGATCATTTCATCTAGTACTAGCTAGCCGAGGGACTATTTTGTAAAACTATTTGTAACATCCCGAAATAGGGCCTAGTCAGAATAGTGGTTTTGGGACCACAAATCTGATGTTAAAATAATTATTTAATGATCATTATGAGGTCTAGGATATGAAAATATGCACATGTTAAAGTTTCATGAAGAAATTTTATATGTAAGGTGTCCAATTGGAAATTACGGACCAAATTGAATAAGTTGCAAAACTTGGGTTCTATAAGAAATTGGTATGAAATTGCTTTGGAATGTTAATTAGAGGTCCTGAAAGAGTAATTTGCCCAATTTCTAAATTTTTGAACAAAAATGGGCATGCATGGAAAATTTGGAAAGGTTAGTAAGGAAGGGCAATTTGGTCATTTGGTTAATTAATAAAATAAAAAGGGAAAATCAAGTAAAAATTCACTCATTTTCTTCTCCATGCTATCGAATTTGAAGGAGTTTCCATAGCTAGGGTTTTCCAACATTTCAAGCTCAATAGTAAGTGTTCCCAAGCCCCATTTTTAATGTTCTTCGTATTTTTAAAACCCTTATAACATGCTCTATCCATTTCTACCCATATTTCAAGTTAGGGTTCATGTTAGAAATATGACCCATGCATGAGATGGTTGTTCTTTGATAATTTATGGAGGGCTATGAAAGTTAGATGTTATATAAACATCTTTTGTTAGGTGATTTTTCATGAAAACACCAAAAAGGGACCTAATTGAAAAAGGTATAAAATGTTGGCTAGAAATGTGAAATGGAAGCAAACGTGGGCTGCTATAGGCAAGAAAAACATTTGGCTAGGCTTGGGTAACTTAGAAAATTCATGCATTTCATTATACAAGCCTTCGGACTAAATTGTAAAAGTGTGAAAGGTTAGGGGCAAATTAGACATTTTACCCGAGAGTATTAAGCCGAAAATGAACAATGTGAGGTATTAATAATCTATTTTTTTACTGATATAGACCCCGTGGAACCAATTCCGGAGGTCGACCGTGGAAAACGAAAGGTTTCGAAATAACCGAAATACAAAATCGAAGCAATTACCAGGTAAGTTCGTATAACCCGAAGTAAACTCTTAATGTACTTAAATATGCATGTTCTTAAATGTATAAATATTTAGATATTCATTGCATGATAATCCATGAAATGTGCTAGTGTAAATGAAAGATGATAAATGTCCCGGTTGAAATAGAAAGGGAAATCCAATGGATAAATTATGACTTACATGACATGAGATCCTACATGTGTTGCAAAAAAGGATTTAGCTCGGACGGGTAATCTGATGATCTCAAAATAGAAAGGATCTAGCTCGGACGGGTGTTTCTTGAGTGATCGAGCCTCCCGAAGAATATGGGTACATTAAGGATTTAGCCTGGACGGGTAATCCGACTGAGGACTGAATTTAGCCTGTACTGGCAATTCAGATCCGAGCTTATGAGAGCAATTGTCGTAAAAAGGGATTTAGCCTAGACTGGTAATACTGACATTACTCTATGAGTTATTATTACGAGGGATTTAGCTTGGACTGGAAATCCCGTCGTAAGATGTAAGGTTCGCGGGAGTGCGTTCTTGTGATGATCACTAGTATGACTTGACAGTTATTGGGCTATCCATCTAGATTTCTAAGAAATTCAATGGGATTAACATGAGAAGTAAAGAATCGAAATATTGGATTGATGAGCATATCTAAGACTAATGACATGATGTATTTGTTATGAGACTAACTTGATGATTGAGTGTAGCTGATAGGGAAACTATTTCATGCTTGTTGGAATTATTTCCTAAATATGGTTGTATACTAATCAACCGGTAAGTTTACTTTCCAGTTATCCGAACTTACTAAGCATATAAATGCTTACCCCCTCCTCTTTTCCTTGTCTTACAGAGCTCGTGGACTCGTGAAGTTTGGAAGACAGTTGGAGAATCAACACACTATCGACTTGTCTCGCTTTGGTATATAGATACATTTATTTTGTTTAATGGCATGTATAGGGCTTTTGGTTATTTTGTTAGATGTGTCATTTGGCTAGCCAATGTAAAGGCTTAAATGGTATACTTATTCTTTTGTATATGGCCATGAGATATGGCTCATATTGATGTAGGTTGTAAACCTACTAATGATGCATGTTTATGTTTATATGCTTCATGAGATATAGTGATGAGGCTTATCATGAATGGATGCTTGAAGTGGGACCTCATAATTTGAGAGTGGTCATAGCATACAATGGTATATGGTTATAATATGGCCTAAGTGTAATATGTAAAAATGTGCTATGTTAATCCCTAATACGAAAAGGATAATTTAGCATGTACTAAACTGATGAGATGAGGTTAACATGCAATGAGTTATGCCAAGGTTGTTTAAGAGTATAATTAGGCCATGTTAAATACCATTGAAATCTTTAAGTGTATATGAATGTTAGAGGGTGACCAAAGGCTTGGAAAATAGCCCTAAAAAGGTCCACACCGGTAGACACACTGGCATGCGTCAAGACAGTGTGTTACACACGGTCAGCCCCCACAGGCGTATTGCTTGGTCGTGTGTCCCCTACACCTAAAATTTTAGGTCAGTTTGTAGGGTAGTAAACACACGGGCAGAGACACGATCGTGTGTCTCAACCGTGTGAGGACACGGCCTAGAACTCGGGCGTGTGCCTTGGTCGTGTGCCTCAAAATGAATGATGACATCATAAACAGAATGTCTGGGTTTTGGACACGGGCGATGACACGGGGGGGTCTAGGCCGTGTGAGGGACACGGGCGTGTGCTTGGCCGTGTGAAAACCCCTATAGATTCAAAATGAAAAATAAATCCAGATAATTCAACACGGGTGAGGGACACGGGCGTGCCTTCAAACACATGGGCATGTGCTTTGCCTCCACAAGGGCGTGTAAGGCATAACCTTAGGAATTTTACTAAAATTTTCTATAGTTCTCGGTTTAGTCCCGAATCACTTTTAATGTCTGTTTTGGACCTTGTAGGTCCATAATTAGGACACTATGATGTTGTTTGATCAGTTTTAAATTAGAATGAAATTTTATAACCCGTATTTTTTGAAAGTATCCGAGTATGTGTTTGGTAACACCTCGTACTTTGTACCGGTCTCGGGTACGGGTAAGGGGTCTTACACTGTTACAATTTTTGAATGATGCCATTGATGAATACATGTGTATTTGGGAGTTCTTGATAGATTATGAATTCTTGCTGATAGATATATAAGTTTTGTTAAGTGATTTTTGAGAAAAATGAAAAATAGGGATTAAATTGAAAATTGTGTAAATTGGGTGGTAGAAATGTGAAATAAATGAAAAATATGGACTGCTAGGAGTATATTAGTAATTCGGGTAGCATGGGTTAGTCTTAAATTTCATGATTTTGTGATTTTGTGTAATAAGGACTAAATTGTAAAAATATAAAATTTTAGGGGCTAATGTGTAAAATAGATTAAATGCATATTTTGGATTGAATTGAATAAATAGAGGAATAAATAAGTTGATTTTGATTACTTATAGATCAAGAAAAGAGGAATTCAGACTTAGATAGGGGAAAAAGCAAAGTAATTGAATAGTCGGCTCGTTCCGTCATTCCGTACACAAGGTAAGTTCGTATAATTGAATTTAAATGTGTATTTATTTAATTGATGGATGGGATTGAGATTGTATTTATCCTATTAGTTAATTTGGATATCTTAGATTAAATATACTGTTAAATAAGACAAGTTGTTGAATAAGACCATAGTTGGGCTATGGCAATTAGAAAATAAGACCGTAACCGGGTTATGGCATGTGAGTGTAAGACCACAGCAGGGCCATAGCACTGTATGTGTAAGACCATAGTTGGACTATGGCATCGAAAAATCGATGTACTCATACCATAAGCATTTATAAGCCTGGAGTGATTTGGTAGGAGAATTGGTGAGAAATAGATACGTATCGATACAGGTATGTACAAAAAAATCTCAAGTAACGAGATAAAAGAAGTTGAGAACTTAAGAGTTATTATGTGGTTAAACTTTCCGTTAACTCATTGATTGATGTTTAAAGTGAAATTTATGTTATCTATTTTGAAATGCTAATGAATGATGAGATTATTTCATAATTAAATACGAACTTACTAAGCTTTATATCTTACTTTGTTTATTTTTCTATGTTTTATAGTATTTCAAAGGTAGCTCGGATTTGGAGATTTTCAGAGACTTTATTGCACTATCGGACATCTATTTTGGTACTTTTGAGTTGTGTATATATGGTATATGGCATGCATAGGCTTTGGTCATTTTGGTGTGTTTGATGGAAATGTATTTTGGCCATTAGAGTTAGCTTATGAATGTTATGTAGTTTGTTATAAATATTGCCATGTGATATGGTTGATGTTGAATTATGATACTCAAATGTTATTTGTGGTATGAGGTAATTATTTGGTTGAGATATATTGTTGTGGATTGGTTTAGGATGATGAATTAGATGAATTATAGTACATGATATATATATATGTGAGTTATGTCTAGTAAAGCAAGTTGAGTTGATAGGTATTTGAATAGGTAAATGGCATTAAATTGAGTATTGAAATGGTTGAAATAGATATAGTATGATTTGTATGTTGGTTGATGACTTTTGGCTGCATATTTGTGTCTTGAAATGGTACCATTTGAGTTATGTAAGTACATGCAAATTTGGGTGACAAATTGGCTTAGTAAGTAGCCTATTTTTGTCCACACAAGTAGAGACACGGGAACGGTCATATTACACGGCCGTGTGTCCCCTGCTGTTGATTTGAAGTCAAGTCAGTATGCTCCACACAGCCTCACACACGGGTGTGTGACTTGGCCGTGTAGCATAAGTCAGTATACCCTATAGGACTGGCACAGCATAGCACACGGCCTAGTACATGGACGTGTATGGCCATTTTTAGGGCACACAGGCGTGTGTGTTGGCCGTGTGACCCAAGTTAGAGAGTTACACGGGGTTGGACACAGGCTGCGACATGGCCATGTGCTTCCCTTTTGAATGTCCACACAGCCTGTGACACGGGCGTGTCTGGTGGCCGTGTGAGACACACGGCCTGGCCACACGGGCATGTGTCCCCTGGTTTGAGGAAAGTTTTATAAGTTTCGTAAAAGTTTCATAAGTTATCTATTTAGTCCCGAACCACTCCCAAAGCATGTTTAGGGCCTCATAGGGTCGTTCCAGGGACAAATTGATTGAGATTGCAAAGTGAATGGTTGAATTGATTAAATGTTTGTGAAAAATATTTATAATTGTGCTGTAAGTCGAGTAATGCTCAGAACCCTATTCCTGCGTTGAATACGGGTGAGGGTCATGACCACAAATAATTCCATCATAAACTTACTTTGAAATCATCATTCCGTGAATTTAGTAACCATAAGCTTTATGTACATACCTGTACCATCTCGTATTAATTTCATACTTATTCTACACTTTGACATACCCAATGAACCACTTGGAATAATAATTTTGGATACTTAGGAAAACCTTGCAAACAAGGTGCCACATAAATAACCATTGCTACCTCTATCTCATAACACATATATGCTTACTCTCGAGCCATTAACAGGCCTGTTCACACAAGCTGTCAGTCAAGACTTAGCTACCCGGTGCTGCTCACACAAGCTATCAAGTAACTGCAACATATGCCTGTATACTCAGCGACCGATAGGACGTGCAGAACCAGCATCCGAATCACATAACATAAAACCCTAGTGACATGTTACTTGTATCCTAATCTATTCCTAAGGTTCAATTAGGATTTCTCGCTTGCTGAAATGTCGTCAAATGTGTCGGAAGAGTCATTTACACAATTCATGCAGTATTAAAGCATTTAAAATACAATTATAACAAAGCTTATTTAACGTACGAACTTACCTCGGTTACAAAAATGACAAAAGGATCTATTCATCTATTATTTTGTTTTTCCCTGATCTACACCCGAACTTTGTTTTTCTTGAACTATAATACCACATTTAACTAATTTAATCATCACATTATTCAATTCAACCCAAAAACACATTATGGAAAAATTTACATTTTCCCCTAACTTTTCAACATTTTACAATTTCGTTCCTAGGCTCGTCAAAAATGAATTTCTTTCAATTTTATCACAACCCAAGCCTAGCCAAATATTACTAGTACTCATATCAGCCCATATTTTTCATTTATTCGCACTTTTTACTCATTTTATAACTTTTTTACAAATAAATCCCTATTTGACGTTTTTACCAAAAATCACTTTTCAAATGTTGTTTAACTAGTAACAAACATGCATTTTATACAATCAAACCTCAAAATAAAAACATATTCAACATGGGTAAAGTTTTAGACTTTAACTTTCTTTCAAATTGGTCCTTGAAATAGCTAAATCAAGTTACAACGATATTGAAAATATAGAAATCATTAAAAACGGGACAATAATGGACTTACAATCGAGCTTGAAAGCTTGGCCAAACCCTAGCTATATCGTCCCTTGCAATTTTCAGCTCTGGGGGACTAAATTGAAGAAGATGGACACTTTTATTTGATAATTTTGTCTTTATTTACCAAATTACTAACATACCCTTAATGCATAACTTTAAATTTTTACCTAACCATGTCCATTTTTGTCTATCCAAAAGTATAATTGTCTAATTACCATTTAAGGACCTCCAACTTAAAATTTCATAACAATTAGACACCTTTAACTTATAGAACTCAAATGCTTCACCTATTGCAATTTAGTCTTTCTAGTCAAATTGAGCACCCAATCGATAAAATTTTCTATCGAAATTTTCATACATTTATTCTATCATGCTGTACACCTTAAAGAAATAATAAAATAAATATTTCTACTTTGAATTTGAGATAATGAAACCACTGTTCTGATTTGACCCTAAAACGGGCTATTACAGACTAGTTTGCAAAATCGCTAAAGGTTTTGGGCTTTTCCATTGATGAATACTTGTGTATTTTGATGTTTGATGATAGAAAATGTATGCTTGTTGTTAGATAAACAACATTTGTAAAGTAATTTTTAGTAAAAGTGTCAGTTCGGCATTTAATTGAGAAATGTGTAAAACTCATAGTGAAATGTGTGAAATAGTGAAAATTTTGGGCTGCTAGTGACTTAATTGAAATTCGGCTATCATGGGTATATATTGAATTTCATGAATTTTTTATGAGATAGGGACTAAATTGTAAAGATTTTAAAATATTAAGGAAAAAGTTAAAGTTACATTAATGTGTATTTTGGGCTAAATTGAATAGAATGATAATAGATCAAGAAAAATGAAGTTTAGATTTAGATCGGGGGAAAAACAAGGTCTTGGACTATTCAACTCATTTCGTTGTTTTTACATTTGAGGTAAGTTTGTATGTTAATAAGCATTTGTATAATTGTGTTTTAAATGCTTTATTATTGAAGTAATTGTGAATACAACCTTACGGATATATTCAAAGAAGATTCGGCATTGAGAAATCCCGATTGAACCTTAAGAATAGATTAGGATACGAATGACATGTCATTAGGGGTTATGTGATTTGGGTGCTGGTCCGTACATTTTACCAGTGGCTGAGTTATCCGGCATGTGTTGCGAATTCTCATCAACTTGCATGAGCAGCACCGTGTAGCTACGCCATGACCGTTAACTTGCATGAGCAGACTCGTTGATAGCTCGAGAGTGAGCATTATATGAGATATGAGATTGAGATAGAGATAGCTTCGGCTATGTATATGGCACTTAGGGTGCGAGATTCCCGAGTATCCGATAGTATTCCAAATGGTTCAACAGGTATATCAAAGATACGGATGAGTATGAGATTGATACGAGCTTGTGCAGGTAAGTACATGAACTATACAATCATCGAATCGAAGAAGTTAATGGAAATTGTGTTAACCTTTGGATTAGATATACATGTTAAATTATGCTTCAAATTTAAATTGCATTATATGATGTTTATGTAATTAAATAGTTGGTCGGTAAGTTTACTTCTTAGCATACGAGCTTACTAAGCTTTATAGCTTACTCTGTTTACTTTTTCTTGTTTTATAGTGATATCGAAGCTAGCTCAGATTTGAGAATTGTCAGAGATCTCATCACACTATCAAGCTATCACTTTGGTACTTTTGAACTTATGTTTTGGTTATATGACATATATAGGAATTATGGTCATTTTGGTTTAATGTTTGGTAATGAATTTAGCCATATGAGTTGGTTTGCAAATGTTAAGTGGTTTGTTATGTTTATAGCCAAGTGATTTGGCTTATTTTAGTTTATTTGGTTGTATATATATATGCAAATGACATTTGTCTTCTATTGATAACTGCTATACAAATGATTGTGGTAAATTGTTGATATTTGAGAATTGGTATGCTTATGAGTTTAGGCTAAATGATGCACAATTGCAAGTGTCCACATTGCTGATTTGTGAAAGTGAGGTTTGGTATGAAATTGAATGGTATATTGTGGTATTTGTGTCCCTTGTATATGTCGGTATTGAAATGGCATGAATTAAGCTTATTTGAGATTGGATGAATGTCTATTTATGTCATGTTTGGTGCCATTTGGTTCGGTGTAGGTGTGTGCAAATTTGGGTGGCAAGATGGCTTGGTAAATAGCCTATTTTTATCCACACGAGTAGAGACACGAATGTGTGTCTCATCCGTGTGTGACACACACGGTCAGGTGACACAGCTATGTGTCCTTTGGTGTTTAATTAGAAACCAAGTTAGTATGCTCCATACGGCCTAACACACGGGCATTTGTCTTGGCCATGCGGTTTAAGTCAATATACCCTACAGATTTGGCACGGCCTAGCACACGACCTGGCACATGAGCATGTGTGGCCATTTCGAAGGACACACGAGCTGGTCACAAGGGTGTGTTGTTGGCCATGTGACTTAAGTCAGAGAGTTACACGGGGTCAGACACGGGCTGGGACACAGCCATGTGATCCCATTTCGAATGTCCACACAACCTGTGACACGAGCGTGTCTATGGCCGTGTGAGACACACGGTCGGGCCACTCAGGCGTGTGTCCCCTGTATTTTACAAAATTTTCTAAGTTTTTTCAGAAATTTCATAAGTTATCGGTTCAGTTCTGAACTACCCTGAATGCATGTTTAGGGCCTCGTAGGCTCGTATTAGGGACAATGTGAATAATGTTGAGTGATAATTATATGAAATTTGAAAATGTATGTGAAATGTATGTTTAATTGTATGATATGTCCAGTAATGTAACCCTATTCCGGTATTGAATATGGGTGGGTGTTACACTCATTATTGAGTCTGTCTTTACTCAACAAATAACCCTTCACATCCTCAAACAAGAGTTTGTCTCTATCATAAATCAGGGTCTCCCTGAAAGACTTGTATGAAGAGTGTAAAGAGCACAATTGATAGGAAATTGAAGCAAAGGAAGCGGATTAGGATCGAATTCAAGTTGTTCGACTCGAAAAGGAAAATTTTTGACGTGACCTAAAAAGAAGAAACCAAATAAATTTAGAAAATAACAAATGAAATAATAAAAATAAGAAATTTTTTTAAAAAATAAAGGATAAATATTCAAAATAATAACTAAATAGAGAAAAGATAGATTAAAAGAAAGTGAAAGATGAAATGATAAACCAATGGATATCTTGGATAGAAGGATAAATGTCCAACTGAATCCTTTGAGATATAAATCCCAACAAACTCAATTAATGGCTTTAATCAACCCTCCAAGAAATAATCCTTGGCAAATTAAAGGGTGAAGAATAAATTTCCACGACTCTTTGAAGAAAAGCGAGTAGAAAACTACTAAAAAATCGCAAGAAAGAAATCTTACACAAAGAAACAAACTACTAAAGTTGTAATTTTATTAATGAAAACCAAATTGTCTGCTTAATGAACAATGAAGAAACCTTTATATAGGCTAGCTACATACATCCAAATAAAACTCTAAATTATACTAAAACTCTAATTAATCTAAACAGTAAGTATTTTTAATCTAAACTTTCTTGTATGACTAAGAAACATAAAACTCCTAAACAATTTAAAATACTTAAACAATATCCAAATTTTGGAACAAATAAATAATAAAATAATAAAACTTAATAAATACAATATTTGACACATATATAATAAAAATTAAGCCTAAAAACCAAAGCCAACATGGTTTAAACTCGAATTAAAAGCTCGAAACTCATAATTTTTGTTATAATCTCGTCCAAAAATTATACTCGCACAGTCTTCACTAAAACGGTCATAACTTGAGCTCCCAAACTCAAATCGAGTGATTCAAAGTGCGTTTCAAAGCTAAGAGATATATCTTTGAATTCCATTATGACATCTCGACCCAGAAATGCTTGGAGCCCATCCAAAAAATCATCGTAAGTCTATTGATTTCTCAAACTTGAAAATTGGCAACTTCGGTGAATGAAATTTACTAAATTTTACCCCATCCGTGCATGTATCGACAATAATAGCATAGCTTGATGTTCATATTCAATCTTAACCTCAAAATTCTTTAAATCATTCAAAACAATAATAAATTGACTAATGTGATCTCTAAGAAGCTTACCTTCATTCATGCGAAACATAAAAAAACGTTGTTTCAACACTAAACAGTTAGCCATAGACTTAGTCGCATAAAGAGCTTTTAACCTTTTCCATAAATAAAATGGGGTTTTCTCCATCAATACCTCCTACAATACCCTATTCGTAAGGCACAACTAGATTGCAGACAGGGCCTTTCTGTAACATCCCGAATTAGGCCTAGTCGGAATAGTGGTTTCGAGACCACAAATCTGATGTTAAAATAATTATTTCATGATCATTATGAGGTCTAGGATATGAAAATGAGCATGTGTTAAAGTTTCATGAAGAAATTCTATGTGCAAGGTGTCCAATTGGAAATCAGGGACCAAATTGAATAAATTCCAAAATTTGGGTTCTAGAAGCAATTTGTATGAAATTGCTTTGGAATGTTAATTATAGGTCTTTAAAGAGTAATTTTCGCAATTTCTAAGTTTTTGGAAAAAAATGGGCATGCATGGAAAATTTTGGAAGTTTAGTAAGGAATGGCATTTTGGTTATTGGGTAATAAGCTAAATAAAAATGGAAAAATCAAGCCAAAATCAGCCCATTTTCTTCTCCATGCTGCCGAAATTCTAAGGGTCTCCATAGCTAGGGTTTCCAACATTTTCAAGCTCAATAGTAAGTGCTCCCTAGCCCCATTTTTAACGTTCTTCGTATTTTTGAGATCCTCGTAACATGCTCTCTCCATTTCTACCCATATTTCAAGCTAGGGTTCATGTTCAAAAATTTACCCATGCATGAGATGTTTGTGTTTTGATGATTTATGAAGGGATATTAGAGTTTAAAGGATGGTAAACAACTTTTACTAGGTGGTTTTTCATGAAAATGGCTTAAAATACTAAATTGTAAAAGTTGTGGAAATGGGTAGGAAAAAATAGAATGAAGGGAAAACATGGGCTGCTATGAGCTTATGATACATTCGGCTAGGCTTGGGTAGCCAAAGGATTACATGCATTTCACTATACAAGACTTAGGGCTAAATTGTAAATATTGTGAAAGGTTAAGGGCAAAATGGTCATTTTGCCCGGGGTGAGTTTTAGGCCTAAAATGAAAAATGTGATGTATTAATTATCAAATTTTATTGATATAGATCTCAAGGAACCTATTCCGAAGGTCAACCTAGAAAACGAAAGGTTTCGGAATAACCGAAATATGAAATTGAAGTAATTACCGAGTAAGTTCATATAACCCGAAGTAAACTCTTAATATACTTAAATATGTATGTTCTTGAGTGTATGTAAATTTAGATATTCATTGCATGAAAATCCATGAAATGTGGTAGTGTAATTGAAAAGATGATAAATGTCCCATTTGAAATAGAAAGGGAAATCCAATGGATAAACTATGGCTTACATGACATGAGATCTTGCATGTGTTGCAGAAAAGGATTTAGCCTGGACGGGTAATCCGAAGATCTCAAAATAGAAAGGATCTAGCCCGAAGGGGTATTCCTTGAGTGATCAAGCCTCCCAAAGAATATGGGTGCATTAAGAATTTAGCCCGGATGGGAAATCCGACTGAGGACTGAATTTAGCCTGGACTAGCAATTCAGATTAGAGCTTATGAGGGCAATTGTTGTAAAAGGGGATTTATCCTGGACTGGTAATCCCGACATTACTCTATGAGTTATTACTATGGGGGATTTAGCATGGACTGGTATCCCGCCGTAAGATGTAAGGTTCGCGGGAGTGCATTCTTGAGATGATCACTTGTATGATTTGACAGTTATTGGGCTATCCATCGAGATTTCTGAAGAAATTCAACGGGATTGACATGAGAAATAAAGAATGGAAATATTGGATTGATGAGCTCATCTAAGAATAATGATATGATGCATTCTTATGAGACTAACTTGATGATTGAGTGCATGTGATAGGGAAACTATTTCATGCTTGTTTGAATTGTTGCCTAATATGGTTGTATGCTAATTAACCGGTACGTTTACTTTCCAGTTATCCAAACTTACTAAGAATATAAATGCTTACCCCCTTCTCTTTTCCCTGTCTTACAGAGCTCATGGACTCGTGAAAATTGGAAGACGGTTGGAGAATTAACACACTATCGGCTAGTCTTACTTTGGTATATAGATACTTTTATTTTGTTTAATGGCATGTACAGGTTTTTTGGTTATTTTGTTACATGTGTCATTTGGTTAGCCAATGTAAAGGCTTAAATGGTATACTTATTATTTTGTATATGGCCATGAGATATGGCTCATATTGATGTAGGTTGTAAACTACTAATGATGCATGTTTATGTTTTAATGTTTCATAAGATATGATGATGAGGTTTATCATAGATAGATGATTGAAATGGGACCTAATAATTTGAGAATGGACATAGCTTATAATGGTATATGGTTATAATATGACCTAAGTGTAAAATGTAAAATGTGCTATGTTAATCCCTAATATTAAAGGATAATTTAACATGTACTAAACCGATAATATGAGGTTAACATGCAATGAGTTATGCCAAGGTTGTTTAAGAGTATAATAAGGCTATGTTAAATACCATTGAAGTCTTTAAGCGTGTATGGATGATAGTGGGTGACCAAAGGCTTGGAAAATAGCCCTAAAAAGGTCTACACGGGTAGACACAAGGGCATGTGTCTAGGCCGTGTATGACACACGGTCAGCCCCCATAGGTGTGTTGCTTGGCCGTGTGTCCCATGCACCTAAAATTTTAGGTCAGTTTGCATGGTAGTAAACACACGAGCAGAGACATGCCACGTGTCTCAATCGTGTAGAGGACACGGCCTAGCACACGGGCGTGTGCCTCGGCCGTGTACCTCAAAATGAGTGATGACGTCATAAACAGAATGTCTAGGGTTTTGGACACGGGTGACGCCACGGGCGTGTCTAGGATGTGTGAGGGACACGGACGTGTGCTTGGCCGTGTGAAAACCCCTATAGGTTCGAAATGAAAAATAAATCCAGATAATTCAACACGGGTGAGGGACACGGGCGTGTCCCTAATCGGACAGGCGTGTGCTTTGCCTCGACACGGGCGTGTGAGGCATAACCCTATGAATTTTACTAAAACTCTCTATAGTTCTCGATTTAGTCCCGGTTTGCTTTAATGTATGTTTTGGGCCTCGTAGGTCCATTAATAGAGATAAAATGATTTTGTTTGATTGGTTTTAAATTGGAATGAAATTTGATAACCCGTATTTTTCAATAATGCCTTGTACCTAGTCCTGGTCTCGAGTACGAGTAAGGGGTGTTACACTTTCCATCAAGCTCTTCCTATTCTATCTGATCTAGATTATCAAGCTTTTTCCTGTTAACGACCATTTTTAGGCCGATCTAAACTAGAATTGTCATCATCCGAACTTGTCACATACTGAAATTTGTGACACCATTGAACTTCTCAATGTCAAACCTTGTTGCTACCATCTTTGAACAGATTGATCTACGAAAATTGAACTAGCTATGATACTACTTGTTGAAGATTGACCCGATTAAGCAACGAACAAGTAAAAAATGGTGGAAGAAATTGAGAAATTAAACACACAAATTTAATATGGAAAAACCCCTCTAAAGAGGATAAAAAACACACAGGAAAAGATAATTTGACTATAAGGGAAAAAGAACGAAAAGTACAAAAGATGAAGATAAAAACTAAACCTCGAAACCCAAAAACAGAGAACCCTTAAAACGGAAACACAAAATTCTCCAAAGTTTTATGAGTTCTACTCTTTTAATGGGCGTATTTTCTAATGTTGTAAAAGAGCCTATTTATAAGCAAAATTCGTAGGTCAAATAATAATAAAATAATCTAGACTAATCAAAATCTAATTGAAACAAATAAATAGAGTTTAACTGGGAGTTATCTCTCAAATTTGACTGAAATCTGAGGCATACCCAACATAACTTATACACTTCAATATATCATATATGTAGCAGGCCATTTTTCCCGAGCCTTGCCTAACCAAAAAACAAACCAAGAAAAAAATAATAACAGTCCATTAACAAAAAAAATATATCATGCCCAAGTAGCTCAAATCAATAAAAACCCTAAGAACCAATTATATGCCCGTAACCTAAACATTTTCAGTTAAAGCTAAAAAAAAGCCCTAAAGCCAGCTGCACTACCCTCCTCGTGCCTCCGCAACACGCATGCTGCCCGAGGCCTGGCACTTTGGCCGCTTTGCACCAAAATGGCAAAACCCACCTCCGTTGACCTTGCCAAACCTACAAAGAACACAGAAATAGCAAGACAATGGTAGAGAAACATCAACAGAAAGAACACGCAAAAGAACAGAAAAAATACTGTAAAATCGGCTATAAAAGCCCTAATCGATGTAATATTTTAAAACACGGAGAAATATATACACAAAAACAAAGCTTTTGAAATCGATTCAATATTGAAAGGTGATGCATCTTCATTTTTATTTTTTTCGAAATAAATAAATAAAAACATTAATAAAAACATTAAAAAGGAAACTTTTTCACCTATTGTTTCATCGTTGGAGCCACCGTCGGTTCGCGAGGCCGTCGGATCCTTGAGATTCGGCCAAAGGCTGCGATGGAGGATGGCAGGAGTCGCAGGGTTTTTGTCGTTTTATTATTATTATTATTATTTTGGCTTTATTTTTTGGCGATTTCAAGTCCAAAAAGGGATTCTACGCGAAAAAATACAAAAGGGGATGTTTTTGGGGTTTTTCGGCCACCGGGGATGGTGGATCCCGTCACCGGCAACCTGTGGCCGTTACAGTGGCGAACTTGTCGGAGCCAAGGTCGGCCAAATGCCTTTTGAGAAAAAAAACAAGAGAAAGAAAATATTTTTTAGAAAATGAGGGTAGAAATGTTTTTTTTTTCTGATTTTTGCTCTTTGTATAGGGGTCTATATGGCATCATTTTGGACTTAAGCATTAGTTGCCAAAACGATATCATTTTGCTTAAAACCCAAAATCTGACCCGATCCGCCTAGAGGATCCGCGTGTTTTTAACTAATAGTCTATTTGCGCGATAGGTCCTTCCTCTTTCGAGGTTTAGTTTGATCAAGTCTTATCCTTTTTTATTTTTAAAATTTTGCCATGCATTTTTATTTTGTTTCAATTTGGTCCTTGGACAGTTTTAAAAAGGAAAACCCCTAAAATGGTATCGTTTTGACGCGACTCGTGTCCGACCCTACCCAAGGCCTTAGGATACGCGTGTTTTTGGACTAAATTTCAGTCCTTCTACTTTTAGACTCTTTTTTAATCTGGTCCTTATTTTAGCTTTTTTTCTTTTTTAAATTTACCTATTTGATTTTGTTATTTTTTTTCGTCCTTTGACTATTTAGTAGTAAGGGAACGATACGTTTTAACGGACAAGGGGATTATTGCCTAATTGGTCCTTGTCCCTTTGCGTGAATTTTATTTTGACCCTAATATCTTTTTTCTTCTAAATTTGGTCAATCAATTTTATTTAATTTTTAATTTGGTCCCTTGACTTGCTAAAGGAAATGGTGCGTTCAGCAGGGTTTGGGATATTTTCCCAATTAATCCCCATTCCTTTTTGTACGTTTCATTTAAATCCTCGATTCTATTTTAATTATTTTATTATTTATAGTTTATCCCTTTAACTTCATTTTAATTTCAATTAAGTCCTTTATTTAATTTCAACCTTTTCATGGATTTTTTAGATCTTATTGTTATTTGTTATTTATCTATCTATTATTATCGTCTTGCTTTTTTATTTTCATTCTAAAACTCATGTTGTTTATATTTGTAAATGTTATTATATTGTCATCCCATTTTATTTTATTTTATTTTATTTTATTTCTTTTATGTGTTATTTTATTATTCCTTTTATTATTTTTGGTATTTTTAAGTAGTGTCTTTTCAATCATGTATTTTTCATTTATTTTGTTTTACGTTACTTTATCTATTTATTTAGATTATGATACTATTATTAAAGTATACCATTATTTACTTATATTTTATTATTTCAATATTCTATCTATATAGTCATTTTATATTGATTTATCATCACTACATCATGCATTATGTTTAGACATAATTAGTTGTTTTCATACTATACCCTAAATAAGAAAAATACTCATTGTTTTAAATATTACACTTGTCATTTTTCAAAAAATGAAAATTTAAAAATAGGCAATGTTTCGTATTTGGAGAAGTCGTACCCTAACTTATGGGGTTTTGATTTTCTCGTTGAACCTAAATGACCGAATATCCTTTAAAAATCAAAATACATGAGATTTAATTAAATAATAAAAAGCGAGCTTATTTTTCGAGATTTCAAGGTGTCGTATCCTTACTTACGGGATGTGACATTAGGTTACCTCGAGATAAGAGGGCCTTTAACATACATTTCAATTTATTCAAGCGATTTTTACTAAAAAATATATACATTAATATAAAGAGGGATCCTATTTTAAATTCTTTGCAAGTTTTCAACTTTCGACATTAAGACATTAATTAATCAATTAGGTACCAATTTTGGGTGTTACAATGGTGCTAATCCTTCCTCGTACATAACCGACTCCCGAACCCATTTCCTGAATTTTGTAGACCAAAACCGTTGTTTTAGTAAATCAAGTCATTTATTAAAAACGATCAACTTATGAGGTGATACGATCACACCTCATAAAAAAGGATTGGTGGCGACTCCAATTTTCGTTTTTTTTAATAAAAAGTTGATTTCAAAAATGGTTTCGACAATATATAAATAATTTAATAATTTTACTTTTATTCACTAAATTTCATTTAACCCAATTAAATGTCTTGGTTAGTTATTAACTACAACAATAATAATTAAAATTTTAATTAAGAAATAAATGATATTTTAATACCCTCATACCTGACCCGATCGTCAAGTCACAGTACGAATGTGTTACATTCGTTGTCGAAGCAACTACTGTTAAATTCAATCCATTTTTTCATTTTAATCAAACTAGTAAGATCAATTAATGTGTACAATACAATTTAAAAAATTATCTAAATTCAATCTGAGCTTCCGATAGCTCTCGTAAAAATTTATAATTGAATAGGGACTGAATTACAAAGTTTTTAAAACCACGAGCTGGCGTCGCAAATGTTGGGGGTTCCTCGTTGTGACGTCACCCACTGACTTGAACTCGTTGCGATATGGTGAACTTTTCATGGTGACATCAATTCTGTGTCCAATTAACTTCAATTCTATCATTTCTCAACACCTACAATCAAGTTTATATATCACAATTCAACCAATTTCACTCAACATATCATTCGCATGTATCTATTTATAGTTTCAACACCATATGATTCTCAATCAAATTTATAAAATTAACACAACTATTAAAGTTTTACAAATAAGCTTATTAATACATCATATAACAATTATTCACTTAATGTCTCAACAATTCATTTAAATTTCTCTTATATATTAGCAATTTCGTCACTTATAACAACTTCTTAATATTACAACTCTTCTATTTTTTTCTTCCTCCTCCTCTCCATTCCACATCCTATAAGTGCATGTACTCATATGAGAATTTATGACTTTTAGTATAGCATGTCTATATGCAACAATAATTATGATTTTACTAATTACAAATATACTCTTAACAAGGTTGTCTACTTGAGTAGTAGTCACTAAATTCTTTATATATTGGCCTACAGAATTCACAATTTGGATTTGCTTGTTGCTTTTGAAACTGGACTCAATGAACCATTTACCATGAAAATTTCAAAATTTCCACTTAATCCAATTAATACAGTATTTTTTTTAACTTTCCCTTATTCTGTTGCTAGGCAACTTTGACCTTCTTCACTAAAAATAAATTATCTTTCTATATGATATTCATATAATATTTCCGTTTGTTTCCCTTATGATGCGATCATGGTCCAAGACCTAACTAAGGCTTCCGAAGAATCGATGGAGCTACCAACGGGGTTGATTACTCGTGCTCGACTAAGCTGTTCGAGGAAGCTGTTGCGGGCCTTATTGATCAAATTTGGGGTGAGTCGTTGCCAGGTTAATTAATCAATCATGGACATACACTCCATGAGTGCCACGCAACTTTTTTCAGGCTCAACTTTAGCTTTCTTCAGCTTGTGAATTTATTTGTTGGAATAAAGAATTAAATTCGGTTTTAGTTATTTAGTTAAATTAGTTTAAGTTTTTAATTATGTCATAATTTCAACATCATTAATATGAGCTTAATTATGTCATAATCTGAACATCTTTAATAAGGGTTTTTAATTATGTCATAGTTTAGGACATCTTTTGTAACACCCCTTACCTATATCCAAAGTCGGGACAGGGTTCAAGGCGTTACCGTGCTTTAACACAAGCACACATACAAAACCGGGCCATAAAATTTTCGTTCAAATCAATTTCATTCATACATATGCAAATTGTCCCTTATATGGGCCTACGAGGCCCCAAACATACATCGAAGGTGGTTCTGGAGTAAACCAAGAACTTTAGAAAACTTTAGGATAACTTAGAAAATTTTCATACTTTGAAGAGTCACACGCCTGTGTGGGTAGGCCGTGTTGTCTCACACGCCTGTGTGGCTTGGGACACGCCCGTGTCCTCAGCCCGTGTAACTCTCTGACTATGACATCATGAATCAAATAAGGTCACACGGCCAAGTTAGACGCCCGTGTGCTTGGGCCGTGTGGTGAATTAAATTCCAAAAATTAAGTACAGACTTCACATGGCCTGGGCACACACCCATGTCCTAAGGCCGCGTCCTTCACACGGATGAGACATATAGCCGTGTCTCTGCCTGTGTGTTTACTACTGGGCATTCTGTTTTGCATAATTAGGGTGCAGGGTGCAGGGGACACACGGCCGGATCACATGCCTATAGGGCAGACCGTGTGTCACACACGGCCAAGACACATGCCCATGTGTCTAACCATGTGGACAATTTCTATGCTATTTTCCAAGCCATTTGCCACCGTTAAACACTCAAATACTTACACTCACCTCATGGCACATTTGATTACTCAAGCATTCACATTCATGGTTAAAAAATGACTTGGTAATGTCAACATATCACCTATTCAACTATCATGCTTTCATATAGCATTCCGTACCAATTTCATATATGTTTATCATCTTTATTAACCTACTTTCAAGTTACCCACTTGCATCACTTTTATTGGCATACACATTAATCATATTACATACACCAAACATACATGTCATCCATCACTCCCATTAACCATAATTCACCATAACCACATTAAAGAATAAGCACATTTGCATGCATGTACCAATAATTAGGGTTACAACCCAAATAGTCAAAATGAGCCACCTCTCATGGCCATATAAAAAATAATCATAATACTTTCATGAGCCAACTCATTTGGCTAATCAATATGGCATATAACAAAAAGACCAAGTCCCTATACATGCCATACTCAAAATGATAAGACTAGCTATACCCAAATATTCAATTGATAGTGTGATCGAGTCTCTGACGTCTTCCGGTTCCCAAGCTAGCTTAGCGATGCTATAAGAAAAGGAAAGGAATGGGGTAAGCATTAAAGCTTAGTAAGTTCACATGCAAATAAAATGCAACTTAACAAGTATTAATCATACTTTTATAATAATGAACATAATCTTGCATTTTTTATCACATTTCTTAACTCATTCTTTATATATATATATATATTCTTACCACAAGTTCATCATATCTTATGCCATTCTCATGAGTTTGATGTACATACCTATGCCACTTGCACATAATAACTTCCTTTCTCGTCTTTGACGTATTCATCAAGATTACTCATTGAACTTCTTTTAGAACTACCTGTTGAACACTCGGAATACTATCTGATACATCGGAATCTCATTCCTAAGTGCCTCATATGTAGCTAATGCTACCTCATAGCACATATCACATGTTGCTCACTTTCGAGCTACTCATGGGTCTGCTCTCATAGGTTGTTAGGTATCCACAACACATGCCAGACTACCCAGCCATTGGTAGGACATACGAGACCAGTACCTGGATGCCAAAACATTTGTCACATACATGATGAACTTAGACCATAACTCAATAAGTTCAGATGCCACATATATCATGAACTCAGACCACAACTCAATAAGTTCAGATCACATAGTTCCTAGTGACATGTCACGTGTATCCAAAACTATTCCTAAGGTTCAAATGAGATTCTTTGATACCACATTTTTGTCAAACTTACTCGTAACGTCGATTTCAATGCTCATAGTACCAGTCAAATACTCATGGAATAATCAAGCATAATCATAATAGTAGTAAAGCATTAAAATTCATTTGATATCAAAGCAATAGAAATGTGATAGAACATCTCATATGAACTTACCATACTTGCAATATTAAAGCATTCAAAATATGGTACCTGTTGCATTATTTGCAAATGAACTTACCTTGGTACAAAATGATAGGAACGAGCCTAATCCTTGTAAACCTTGTTTTTCCCCTGATCAGGACCCGATCACATTTTTCTTAATCTATAATGTCAAATTCAACTTGTTACACTTTACTTATTTACCTTTTTACCCCTAACTTTTTACTTATTTACACTTTAGTCCCTAGGTTCGTAAAATGAAATGCATGAAA
Organism: Gossypium hirsutum; assembly: GCF_007990345.1. Classification (NCBI taxonomy): domain Eukaryota; kingdom Viridiplantae; phylum Streptophyta; class Magnoliopsida; order Malvales; family Malvaceae; genus Gossypium; species Gossypium hirsutum. The sequence continues at coordinate 72,479,682 of NC_053431.1, forward strand.
TTTCTTAGTTACCCAAGCCTAGCTGATTTATATTCTAACTCATATCAGCCCACATTTTTCTTTATTTCACATTTCTACTACTTATTTTTACACCTTTTACAAACAAGTCCTTTTTAGGTGTTTTCACTAAAAATCACTTAGTAAAAGATGTTTATCACACATCAAACATTCATAGCCCTCCATTAAACATCAAAATACAACCATGTCACAAATGGGTCAAATTTCAAACATGAATCCTAGCTCAAAATAATGATAGAAATAGCTAGATCGGTTGATGACAACTTCAAACATGTTCTTCATTAGCCATTTCAATAGCTAATCATTATCAAATATTTACGTACCATTCTTTAGCCATATCATAAGCACATACACACAAAATGGCTAAGTCCCTATACATGCCATAAACTAGAACGTTTGTAAACGAAGATACCCATTTGGTAACTTGATAGTCGATAGTGTGAAGTGATCTCCGACGACCTCCAATCTGAGCTTGCTTTAAGTACTCTGAAACATGGTAAAGTGAAAGAAGTAAGCTTATAAAGCTTAGTAAGTTCACATGTAAAATAATAAGCATTAGCAATCAATTTAGCTTACTACTATGCTGTCATAATTTGCTTAAATAATTTTTAGTTCTTACTTTCCCATCTTACTCATCGGTAACCTTACCAAAGGCTCAAAATACAAAAGGCACCTTACTTAATAGCTTGCTTACATACCTGCAACATCTCACTTAACACATGAGTACTCTTTCATAATATAGGCATATTGCCAATCATGTCATAAAGTGTCACAAGCATAACTGACAACTCATCACTTACTTACTACTTGATAATCTCAATTACTTACAATCTCAATATTAAATAAGCCTTCAATGCATACCTGTACTCTTTCTTCATGTTCTCACCTTGTCGTTTCTTTGACTTACTCTTTTGATTACTCGAGAATCTTTTCCTTTTTGAACTTACCATTGTCATGTCTTGACATGGTCTTACGTGGTATCCTTGCCTTATGAACTCACCAATGCCATGCCTTGGCATGGTATTACATGGGACCTTTGCCTTATAGTAACTTATCAATGCCATGTCTTGACATGGTTTTACATGATTTCCTTGCCTTATAGAACTTCTCAATGTCATGCCTTGGCATGGTCTTACATGATATCTTTATTTTATAGAACTTATCAATGCCATGCCTTGGCATGGTCTTACATGATATCCTTATCTTACCAAATGCCATGTTCCAAACATGGTCTTACATGGTATCATTGTCTTACCAAATGCCATGTTCCAAACATGGTCTTACATGGTATCTTTGTCTTACCAAATGCCATGTTCCAAACATGGTCTTACATGGTATCCTTGTCTTAGTGCCAATACCACATCTTGATGTGGTCTTACATGGAGTCCTTAATCAATGTCGATGCATGTCTTGACATGGTCTTACACAGGATCCTTGACTTACCAATGCCATGTCTTGAATGGTCTTACATAGAGTCCTTAATCAATTTCGATGCCATGCCTTGACATGGTCTTACACGGGATCCTTGCCTTACCAATGCCATGTCTTGACATGGTCTTGCACGGTATCCTTAACCGTCAATTCCTCCTTAAATGCCATGTTATGAACATGGACTTTTCCGTCAATTCTTCCTTAATTGCCATGGTACAACCATAGACTTTGAGATATCAGTGCCTTGTCAAGTCATAGCTGAAACATACTTGCTCAAATTCTCAAGGTTAGTCGCATAACTCAATAATGACAATACTAATAACAATAATTGCATAATAATAAAATGCTACTCAACTTACATACTTACATTCTCAATCTTATCATATCATAAACTTAACTTATTCTCATCAAACTATGCTAGTCAATACTTTCTTGTTATCATACAAAGCCATAATACAAAATATGGTCTTACATATAAATTATACAAGTTCTCTTTCCAATATCGAATTATTATCGAACATTAATCATTATAATTGAAGCTCAATACTAAAGTATTTATGGCCAAAATATCAATTTATCATTCAAATATGCATAATTAAATGCTTATTAAAAATATGAACTTACCTCGATATCAAAACGATCATTTTACCAACTTTCCCGATTTTCAGTTTTTCTCCCGTTCTAGGTCCAAATCTCACTTTTTTTCGGGATCTAAAACATCATATTTCACTTATTTAATTAATTTACTATTCAAAACATTCCCTAACTCAAAATTTTTCAAAATTACAATTTTCCCCTAAACCTTTGCAGAATTACGATTTTACCCCTAGGCTGAGAAATTAAAATTTATCCATTTTTATTATGTTTTATGACACCCTGAACATTTTTTCCTTCTATGGAAACATCAAATTCCCACTCTATCATGTACTATGAACATTAGGTATTTTTACCGATTATGTCGTTTTACGCGTTTTCATTTAAAATCACTTAGCAAAAGTTGTTTAATATAATTTCAAGCTTCATATTCTACCATAAAACATCAAAATAAACACATTTAAACTATGGGTATTTTTCCAAATATGAACCCTAGCATGAATTATTGCTAGAATAAGCTAAATCAAGTTACTAGGACTCCAAAAACGTACAGAACATTAAAAACGAGGCTAGAACGAACGTACTATTGAGCTTAGAAAGCTTGGAAACCCTAACCATGGCTTCCCCCATGCTATATTCGGCCTCCATGAAGAAGATGGACCAATTTTGGCTTTATTTTCCCTTTTTAATTCTTTTAATTACTAAATGACCAAAATGCCCTTAAAGGCTTTTCTTTCAAATTTGTCCTATTCTTGCCCATTTTTGTCCAAAATTCAATATAATGGTCTAATTTATAAATAAGGACCTCCACTTTAAGAACCTATTTCAATTAAATCCCCTTTATTATCTAGGACACACATTTTGCTAATTTTACAATTTAGTCCTAATTATAAAATTAGGCACTTATACATAAAATTTCTTCACGAAATTTTCACACAATTATTCAATCAATGAATAAACCTTAAAACTTAATCAGAATAAATTTTTTTGACCTCAGATTCGTGGTTTCGTAACCACTATTCTGTTTAGGCCCTATTTCAGGATGTTACAACTAAAGACAAATGAACTAGCTAATTGGGATTATAAATAGACATGGCTGATGGTGTCTTCAACACCTAGAATTCTGCAATGGCTTTGTTGGATAATTCAATAGGCATTTAGCTCATTAAATCTTATTGTAAATCATGCCTATTCGGCTGCCATTTTGTGAGCCTATAAATATTAGGCTTAAAACATGTAGAAAGGACTTTTGAACCTTTGATGAATATTAAACTATTTGTGAGTTGTTCAACTCTTCATGTTCTTTTGTGACTCAAATTGACTTATCTAGCTAGTCTAGTAGAGTCAACCTGATTCCTTTGGTTCCTACCTCTTAATATTGGTTCCTATCTCATATAGATAGTGGGTCACGGTTCAATCTATCAACCTCATTTCCAACTAAGAGCTATTATAAGAATTGGGTCGATATTCTCTTAATATTGGTTCGTTCTTCAGCTTTTCAACCCATCCTTAACTCATCTATTTTCCATATCAACCAAACAACCCCTTGTTAAACCTATCTTGTCTAAATTTAGCCTTTTCACTAACTAGTCCGAATACTACTTAACTTTACGATCAGGAACACAAGCGGCTCGATTCGTCCAATGAGTACGAGATCGCATCACCTTAAAAATAAACTCATCAATCTTTTAAGCATATAAATTTCATATCTTAAACATTTTTTTACAATTTGTAATAATTTTTCAAAGTCAAAATAGGAAAACCTGAAGTCATTTTGACCTTGTCTAAGAAAAATTCATATATCTCATAATCTAAAATTCCTTTACTTACACCATTTCTTTTATGAAAAACTAGACCTAATAAGATTAATTCCATGTTTAATGCAATCTCTAAATTGATTTCCACAATTTTTGGTTAATTTTTAAAGTTAAACTACTGCTACTATCCAAAACTATTTTAATGAATTTATTTACTTATTATGATTTATATCACTCATACCAACACTTAACATTTATTTTACCTATCAACTATTAAATTGTTTTATAAGGTCACTTGATAATGTATATCATCACTCTTGAATTATTATTCAATTTTGTTCTTAAAACTCACATATCATTAACATATAGTTTTAATCATAACTTCTCATAATACCAATTATATCACTATCTATTGATTACAATTTATAATATACTTTCCATCACCAATACTTAAATGAAATTCACATATTAAACACTCAACTTAGTACAAACCTTAACTTATTACTTTGAAATGTCAATGAAATTAAAATTAACACTTACCTCTTTTTAACAATAACTTCCTTTTTCCTTGCTTCCTTTTTTTTATTTCTTTCTCACTTCCATTCCTTTCTTTTCTACTTTCATCCCTTCTAATTTCTTATTTCTTGCTTCAAAAATGATATTCTAACTCTCTAGTGACCCTCTTCATTTCTTTTTTTGAGTGGCTACGGAAATTTTCAAAAAAATTGAGAGAAATAGTGAATTTTCATGTTAAGGGACCAAAATGTAAGAAAATAAAACTTCCCCTTCATATATATACATAGTAACGTGAGAAGTGTGAAAGATGAAAGAAAATTCTACATTTTTCTATAAAAATATCTCATTAATTTAGTTAATTAAAATATTAAAATATCTTATAAAATAATAAAATATTCAACCAATCATAGTTTAACACTATTCTTCCTTATTTGTTACACCATATAATTATCTAATTTAGGTAAGGACCATTTTACCCTTTATTTTTGTTCAAAACTCCATCCTTGAATCACTACTCACTTTTGGTAAAATTATGATTTAGTCCCTTGTATTTTTCACTTATTCAATTCAATCCTTGCACTCCAATTTCATTAATAAGAAATTGGTTTATTTTCAATTTTAGTCCTTCAAATTTTTTTGTATTAATACTTGAACCCTTCAAATTTTGGATAATCATACTTAAATCCCAAAACTTTTCATATCTTTATGATTTAATCCCAAGCTCAAATTAACATATCACAACATTCTTTTTATTTCAACTTTCCCTAACGTCACTCAACCCCTTCCTTTATCACTTTTATTTTCCTTATCTCACTTTATTAAAAAATTAATCATACACAATCTAGATTTATTATTAATTTTATAGTCTAATAAATTTAGGGATATTACCGATATTGTATATCTAAAAATAAATAGATTATAAATAATTATTTGAAGATATAAGAAACGTCACATTTATTTATATATTTAATTTATTATTTTTATTATATCTAATTTATTTATCAAACCTAAAATTATGGAGTATAAATATGAATCAAACAATTTTTCATAGATTATTGACATTTTTATGTCTAGTCTCAACTGCTTAAACTTTAGTGAAACAAGAGCCCACTACTCCAATAATAATTAAGAAGATAATAATGACCGAATCCAAACGGCAATGTTTTACAGGATTCTGTCATTTGTCTGTGCATATATATTAATTAGGGTTTATAGAGGAATATATACATATTTTAAGCGTACCAAAGAAAAAGCTGACCCAACCCACCCCATCTCTCTCACTTTCACCGCCTTTTACTTTCTCTTGAAAAACCAAATGATTATGTTCATCATCATAGATTAGTATCGCACAAAACCCGCGAAAGAATGGTTATACTGAGAAGAAAGTTTGTGCACATACTGACATAAAGAAAGAAAATTTTGCTGTTGATAAGCATGGGGAAACTTTTCTTGTTGAGGGGAATGTTGCCTGGTTCAAGGACACCTTTTCTTGCTAACCCTAAACTTCCATCTGTGCTCTTGGACCAGGCTTCATTCCCCTTAATTACTGCTTCCACTTACTGCTCCATCTTCTTAGCTTTCATCATCAGTGCATGATTTTAAGTGTTAATCCAGGTGGTGAGTAATCATTTACTTATTCTTCTAGCCTTTTTGTTTTTTATTACAAGGGTTTTTGTTTCATAGAAGCTAAGGTTGTTGTAATTGACATGCAGAAGATTGGGGTAATGATGAGAAGTTTTGACACTGTGGGCTTGTTTTCGTCTGAACAGACAAGGGTTAATTTTCATCATAATTCTTTTTATAAGATGATTGTATGTGTTCTTTCAACTCTCCAGTTATAATGACTACTTGTGTTTTTGTGAGTCTCTCCCCTACCTGTCTTCATGTCTTTTTAGGTATAATATTAATCTGTCAGTTTCCTGTCTCATATTGAGTTGAGGAACTGATCCAAGTCCCAAAATCGAAACCCTTAATTAGGGGTTAATAAAGTTCTCATTATCAGCCAATAATAATAGAGGATCTCTTTGGAAAATGAAAAAAGAAAAAGAAAAAGGAAAACAACGAGCTGGTAAGTTTCCTTGTTGCTACAATATTATTATATGGAAAGCCAAAAGGAGTTTCGAGATAGGTAGCAAGTTGATTTGCAGATGCAGCATCATCTTCATATATCATGGATGTGTTGGCAAACATTCACACAGAAATTGCATTCTTTTGAGGGTTTAGTGGAAGACAGAGGGCCGAACATGGGATCTGAAGCTTCAAGAATGTGTATAAATATAATATATATTCTACAGAATAGATTCCATTTCAGCTGTTGCTTTTCTTTATGTTGAAAGAGAGGTATCTTTTCTGTTCCTTGTTATCTTTTAGAAGTACTTTTCATGGCCTTTATTATCTTGTTGGTGAAATTAATGAAGTCAGATTCAGATCATTCTTATCTATATGTTAATAAATAGTTTATTGGATCGTCAATTTAAGAGGTAATTAGTCTTTATTTTAACTCTATCATCTAAAGTTTATTGAATATATAGACTTTCTATACATGCCAACATGTTTCACTAAAAGGTCTTTCACTCACATTATTGAAATAGAAAGATTTTGATTGATCCTTAGTTAATTAGGTTCAACCCTAACTATTTGTTTATAGTTGAGTAGTACCATACGAGTAAAGATGAATAAAAATATTGAAGTTTAGCATGGTAAGTTTTAAGCTTTACTTGGTAAGAGTAGAAAGAAAATTTGGTATACTTGGTAAGAAAAATGGAAAATTAAAAAAAAAATTCAATCTATTACTTTACGAAAAATGAGAATTTTTTTTTTGAAAAATACATAATTTTTTACTATGGGAAAAAAAATTATGAGTAGAGGAGGAGAAATTCACTAATGATGAAAAATGAATGATACAGGAAGAGTTTCGACTACATCGAAAAACTTTATTCTAATCAATGTCAAATAAGAGAAGTGTAATTCTATATGGATTCTACTTATGCAACATGGTTCGTATCGTGAGGGCCTCCGGCCTTAAGCCCTATATAGATCTTCTTATTTTATCACTGTATTTTATTTGTTTAACAATGATTTAGGTCACACAACTCTAATATCTCTTATTTTTTCTTCCTAACTATCATTTTAATTTGAAAAGATTGATTTTTACTTATTATAATAGTAAATTATTTTTTCCTTAAAATTTTCTTTCCTACTAATAACACTTAAAATCTATTTTGTATCCATTTTCCCACTCTTCTCTTTCATCCCCACTCAACCAAGGTAGAAAACAAGATAGCAAACACTAAATTTAAACTCAAATATGATAAAAGGTTACTTTTTATAAATATATAATATATATAATATTTTGCGTTTAACTTTGGATGTTTTTGGTTAAATATTAAATATTAATAAATTATTATGTTTTTATATTTATTTCAAAATCTATGTCGAGGTAAAGTTTAATTTACGGGAGGGCTTGAGGATAGGGAGATTGCAGATATTTGAGAAGATTGGATGAGCATTAAATTGTACATAAATGTTTGATAAACTCAAAGAGCAAGGTGAGGTGAATAAGAAATTAAGCAACCAACCATCTTAATTAATTTTTGGTCTTATTAATCAATTTGATCCGGTGGTGAAGAGATTCAATACCATTAATAATAATAATTATTCCTCGCATACCTTTGAACAGCTAAGATGAGGTGCCTCATCAAACATGAAACCAAAGAATGATATAAATAATAATAATAAAGCAGTAGAAGAAATTCTGTTTGTTGTTACAATCGTTAACCAATAGCATATATCCATGAAAATCCCTATAAAATTGTCCAAACCGCTGACAGCTTTCTAATTTATTTATTTTCGAGGGAAAACAATAAACATAAATTCTGTAAGGTTAAGTAACCCTGAAAAATTGTGTGCATGTCCTAAAAATAACAGCTAGAAACCAGAAAAGAGCCGAAATTAAAGCAGGCATTACATATCACCACAAAAAAATTGTCAAACCATTTTATGATCCGACAAACCCAAGAAAGTCCTAATCTAGTTGTGCTCACCGGCTTCTTTTCCCGCCGGTTGGGAAAAGGGGAGAGAAATCAACCCCTATTCTCTCCCCCAATACCCCTTCCGACCGCCCAATTATGCCTTGGGTTATTATCTCGCTTTCTTCCAAATTTTATGACTGCCGCCGCCATCTCCTCCACCACCACCGCACAGTTAACACCTCTTCCAACGATTTCCGCCACTGCCATATCTTATAGCCACGTACCTGTGTGCCATGATATTTTTTTCCGCCATCGATTTCTTCTACGTCGCCTTCATTGCTGCCCTCCTCGTTTTGTCTCTTTTCTCTATTTGCTTCATACTACTCCTCCGTTTTAAATCCAGGAGCTCCCGTCATTTGCAGAACTTCAACTCTCTCTGGACCGTCCGATTCCTTTTTGTCATCTTCATCATCTTGTGGTCCCTCACCGAAGTGCTACGCCTGCCCTCCTTTCGCAGGTTTTATTTGTATCCTCTCTTACCAAGGCTAACGCTGCCCCAGCAAGCCAATTTCTGCAAATTCCACCTGGTTCTCTCCTTGGGCTTCTTCGAGCCTGGGTTCCTAATCATCCTACTCTTCTTGCTGGATGTCTCCGTCAAGAAGACAACCCACAAAAGTTTCTTCAGCGTTTTCTACGTCTTCGCCTCTTGCCTTCCCCTTTTCCTTTTACAGGTTTACTTTGTCTTCCTCGGTGGTTTCAAGGTACGTCTCCCCCAACCTTTTCATCGGAGTTGGTTCATCCCCGACATGGACCACCACAATGATGCCTTGGTTTTCTGTGACTACCCTTTGCTAAGCACCATTTTATTTGGCCTTTTTGGGGTTATTTTTATTTTGTCCTTCTTGTTATCATGCTGGAAAGTTGTGTCTCAAGTAATCAACAAGGCCCTCAAGCTCCGTATCTTTGCCCTTGCTTTAACCATCCTGGTTGGCTTGCCATTGCAAGTTCTGCTGATGGGAATGTCTGCGTTTTGGAGGCCAGACAAGCCCACCTACAATAGAATTGCTGTAACCGTGTTCCTTATCACCTTCACCTTCGCAGCGGTCGGCGAGGGCATTTTGGTCATTAAACCGATAGCCGACTCGTTAGCTGCCGCTGTCGCACTAGTAGAGCAACAACCTTTACGGGGGAATGGTCAAGGTGATGATGAAAGCTCGTCACCACCACCGCCTGCGGAGGATGGTCCCGCTGCTACCAAGTGCGATGCCTGAGACATAGCTATGGATTTCAATGGTTGGTAATATGAGGCAAGATCAAATGATGAGGCTGTCTCTGAAGATGTCAGAGTGTAAATATTTGGAGGAGTCATTTTTCAAGGATACGTTACGTTGCATCATAATTTGCTTTCCTCTCTGATTCAATCTTACAGTCATAATTTACTTTCTTATTATTATTTTGGTGTTGTTTAAAATTTTGTTTTTTTCTTTCCCAGTTTTTATTATTCACATAGAGCAAAACTATTATTTTTTTGCACATAAAAATGAGGCAAAAAATGTGTAATTAATAGCTAGTTAGTTAGCTAGCTATTTAAATGAAAAGATTATGTTTGATGTATTTCCTCCTACATTAATTTATTTACTGTTACTGAATCACATGAACATATCGGTTCAATAATTAAATAAAATATTTTATAAACATTTATTCATAATTTCACCGAGTGATATCATGTGATTCATAATAGTTCATAAATTAATATATTCCCGAGGTGTACATCAATTATAAACTTTATTTAGAAACATTTTAATTCAATTTTTGAGTATTAATACCGTACCAATTAATTTTTCCAATCACTTTTTTAACGTCCTCAAAATCCAGTAACAATACCATTTCGTGGCTTCTATTGGCATTAGATATAAGCAATCATTATCAAGAGAAACAGTGGGATGTTCCAATGAAGTGCACTTTGTAAGTCTGAATATAAACACTAGACATTTATAACTTGCCCAATCAAAAAAATGGATCAAGAAAGAGTTAACTTCGCACCCATTGGAAACATTTTTGTAAAGGGATTAGTGTTGGACAATTCATTAGGAAAAAGAAAAGTTTTGCAAAAATGCTGAACACGCTGAATATGAAATAAGGGAAAGTGAAGAGTGATAATCGCACTAAATGTTAGTCTAATGAGGAGGAGGATGTTGAGCTTCAACATGAACTTGAAGTTGAGGATGTTACTCAAGTTCCAGAAGATGAAGGTATGTACCTTAATTTCAAATTTAAATTTTATTTTGAAATTAATTTTAAAATTTTGGTTTATTTTTACTATATTTTAAATTAGCTACTCCAAAGAAAAAAACCTAGAAGCTCGACAACGTGTAAAAGTATACTTGTATGAACTCTTAAGAAACGCGAAGAAATCAATCTCACTGAAAATGAACAACTAATTGGAGATGATAAAATATATTGTTAGAGTTATGTGACCCGAATTCTTGTTATAGAAATACAGTGGTAAAAAAAATGAGATCTGTGTACAGATCATACGGCATAACTAGAATCTGTATAAAACTACGCTTCTTCTATTTGACATTGATTAGAATAAGATTTTTCAACATTTAAATAAATGTAGTCGAAACTCCTATATTCAAACATTCTGTAACGGCCAAAGCTCGATGCTTATACACATTGATTGTTGAATTTGATTGAACCCTGCTATATGATTGTAAGTTCTTTCAATATATATTTTTCCCACTATTTTCAACATCTAGAAAATTCTTGGATCTATAAACTTCTGGGATGCTTGATTTAGAACTAGGGATGTTAAAAGAGTGGTCAATTCGGGCTTATCCTTCAGGATTATTGGTTTCTCTTCTTTTTGTTCTGTAAACTTTTGAATTGACATACATTCTTTTATTAACTCAGTCCTAGCTATAATTGTCTTTGTTGGGGGGTTTATATTATATTGTTCTTGTAATTTAGCTTCATCAGCATTACTTGAAACTCTCAAGACGATGAGTTCCATGTTTATTTGATTCTTTAATTCATTGTCCATTTTCTCCACTAGCTCCATATCTTCTCTTTCCAAAGTTTCGTTTGATTTTCCTGAATATTGTTTTGTCTTCTGATGGGGATAATAATTTGGAAGTTCTCCTTATTCATAAGCATCTATGATGACATTCTCCTCTCTGCTCAATTTCGGGCTTAACACCTCTTGATAACTTTCTGATGGCATATCATCATGGTCATTATCATCTTGGGGAAAAACTGGGGTTTTTCTTTGGAGTTCACTTAATTCAAGCATTAGTAATTATTGGTTCTCCTAGATCTCCCAATCTTCATATACTCCTTCATAAATATCTTCGTCATAATCAAAGTCTTCATCGGACCACATATAATAAAAGTCATCCATGACTTTTTGTTAATTGATTATTTAGTTGACAATGTTTAAGATTCCTAAAAGCAAATGTTAGATGTGTTAATTAACAAAATAAATTGAAAATCGTAACTATAACCTACAAATTTCCTAACTATTCTTTTAAAGTGCAGAAATTAGAATCAATCTAGTGACGTTGCCTCCTCGACAACGGTGCCAACAACTTGACCGCCTCCAAAAATACTAATGTTGAAAGTGTGAATATTGCAATAAAATATAGAATGACAAGACGATATTTGCAAGTATACTGGTCGAGTTGTAATATACTTGTAAGAAAGGTTTTTAAAGTTTTTAGAATAATAAAATAAAATAACATAAAATAAATAAAATTCAAGAGATAAAAGAGTGGAGTAAATCAAATCTCGATTATGGGTGACTAGCTCACTTTGGTAATCCCCATCAACGATTGCTTCGGGTTCCTCGTCAATCAACTAGTCGCTACCCTAGCAGGGTCTTCCGATCTTCCACTAACGTAACAAGTCAGCAAAAACTTCTTATCTTCTAACCTCATAGTCTAGACTGGCTTAGGGTGAAGGTGTTCACAAATGAGCAATACCAATTTTCGGTTAATTCCCACCTTGATGACTTTTCGGGGTTGTCAGGTCCAGGGTTTGTTTCACGTTCTTCCTTTCATAAATATCTAATCTATTGGGTAACCTTATAAAATAATTAATAGATCATACCTCCGCTCACTAATCCTTTACAGAGGGATTAGTTCCTCATGGCTTTCATAGACAATATGAAACCGATATAAAGAGAAAGCATGCTACTTAAATCGACAAGTTAAAGTAAATGAAAAGCCTGATTGAATTGAAATTAAGCATGAATCCACGGGGTTTGAATTCAGATCTCCTGAAATCAACAAGAACAAATAAAAGAAATCTAAAACCTAAGAATGAAAGAAAAGTAAATTAAATTTTATAGAGAGAATATAGGCTAAAGGAATCATGTCTATAACATGTGCCAAATGAGCCTATTTATAGCTTTTAGGTGGTCGTTAACCTTAGGTTAGCTGACGTCCTTGAGCTTTAAGTTTGATTGTGCAGACCAAAATGCCCCTGCTTCGTGTGTAATTTTTGTCACAGATTTATTATCGCGACATACTAGGACCTGTGTTACAACAGAGGTGACAAAATATTCCTTCTTGAGATGTCTTTAGGGGTATGCCGCAACACCCTCAGTCTGTGCCATGACATCGAAGGTAGACTTGAGTCTTCTCCATTTTGGTTATTATGTTGTGATATCGAGTCATCCGTGTTGCGACATAGTGACCAATATTCTTTTAATATGCCTTTTAATGGTCTCCTGCACACTCACAAAGTGTATTAGCTCACCCTTGGGCCTCATTCGGCCCCTAAGGTCAATAAAAGACTCAATTTGCATATTTTATTGAATATAAATAAAAATAGGAATACTTAACTAAAACATAATGAAAATGCTTTTATTTAATCTCTTTAAATGCAAAAACTAGTTTAATCTACTATACTGAATTACGACAGATCACTCACTTTACTTCTCATTCATTCTTTTCTTCGTGTTATGACTACCAAGCTTAGAAGCTCAAAATATTACCGAATTTGAATGCTCTTAAAACCTTTCAAACTCTCAAGTGGGAAGTGAAAGAAGAGAGAAATAGGAGAAAAGATAGTGAGTAAGGGATGATGGAAAATGAGAAGCAAAGACCTCAGATGGTTGGATGGCTAACCCTTGAATGGTGGAAAAGGAGTAGATGTGCTTGCATTGTGGAGTTTGATTTGTGAAAGAAGTTGCATGGAAGTAGGGGGTATTGGATTGCTAATATGCCTCGTGATGTAGCGAAAAAATTATTTAGACGATCACCAACCACGGATCCATAATACAAGATTGGGTTTAAATAGGGCTGAAGGTATACCTTTTCAAATTATTTGAGCCATGTCAATCCTAACCGCAACAAACTGTATCAACCACTTCATAGTCCACCCAATTAAACACAAACAGTAAAAAACTCTTTGAAATCTTTAAAAGAAAATCCAAAATCTGAATACTAGACCCTTTGAATTTTTCTTATTTATTCCTTTACATAATACAAGATTGCATTCCTTTTATTAATATCATGCATATTAAAAATGAAATAATTCCCCTTTTTACTTTTCAAAGAAAATCATGGAAGATATTGAAATTATATTCTTTCCAAAAGAGTGTTAACTTCCTTAAATATTAATTTTGGAAAGAAATTGCAAATCATATCTGCCAGGTAATATTGTCCGCAAGGCGATATCGTTCTCTAGGCGATGTTGTCTGCTGGGTGATACTGTTTGCTAGGCAAAACTGTACACCAGATGATACTTATCTGCTAATTGTAAGAATCTGCCATAATGGTATGTATGAAAGTATATGCCTATTCTATTGCCATGATGTCTGTTCACTTTAACCATAGGGTGTAACCTTGTAGGTTCTTATAATTGGTAGTAATGCTGGAACATTTCTAATGTTACAAGCAATGAGTGACATCTAGCAATGCATCATTACTGCCTAAGTTAAAAAAAGTCGTGATTCGACATAGCCTTTCTATGATAAACTTTTCATGTATTACATCATTTTATCCTTTATATCTTGTTTGGACACAAGTAATAGTTGTAACACCCCGTACCCGAGACCGTTGCCGGAGTCGAACACGAGGTATTTACGGACTTATTTCATTTATTCTCACAGTCCAAAAAAAAAATTTCCAGACAAGCTGGCTAACTGCGTCACTGTTACCTTAAAAATCATATCTTGAGTTCCAAAACTCGAAAACCAGTTTCGTAAATTTTACCTGAAACTAGACTCATATATCCATCTAAAATTTTTTTTCTAGAATTTTTGGTCAAGCCAATTAGTACAGTTTATTAGTTAAAGTCTCCCCTGTTTCAGGGATCGACTGCTCTGACCTTCATGCATTACGACTTATATATCTTCCTGTACAGGGCTTCATTACTTATTCCGTTTGTTTCTAACGAAACTAGACTCAAAAAGGAATCTATACATATATGGCATGACCTCTAATTATCTCTGGTTAATTTATAGTGAATTTCCAAAGTCAGATCAGGGGATCCAGAAATCGCTCTGGCCCTGTTCCACGAAAACTTAAATATCTCCTAAAATACGACTCATATGATAGTTTCGTTTCTTCCATATGAAAGAAGATTCATCAAGGTTCGATTACATAATTTATTCACTATTTAATTTCATTCCTAATATTTTTAGTGATTTTTCAAATCCACACCACTGCTGCTGTCCGCATCTGTTTTTAAGGTGAACTTTACCTATTTCATGGTTTTCCATGAATCAACTAGAATTTGTCATACAAAGCACCAAAATGATCATGATTAACCATTCCAATTGCTAATCGTTACCAAACATTCCATACCTCTCAATGAACAACATACAAAACGATTTTTAATGCTATGCTCAAAGTATATATAAGCCATTTTCGCATGGCTATCCAAATTTATACAAAACCAAAGGGTACATGACCAACAACAAAAAGGGTAGTCCTATACATGCCATTTTCAGAGTTCAACCAAAAGTGTACCAAAAGGGCTTTGATAGTGTGGACGACTTCGACTTCAACAATCCCGAGTCCGATAGCTGACGAACCAAAATCTATAAAATAGAGAATCAAAGAAACGGAGTAAGCATTTAATGCTTAGTAAGTTTTGAGCAATGAAATCATGCACAACTGAAGTATAGCATTCATACGACTAAACGAATAATTTCATATACACATATTCTCACAATCATACCTACTTCACATTTCCAACCCTTATATTCATACATAAGGAATCAACCTGACTAAAAGTCGGAAGCTTGTTAATCGATTGAGCAAATACTATTTAGAAGGAATCAATTATCTCAATGCACATACGAAACATACCTCATCGTTGGGATTTTACGAGCGTATTAATTGAAATTATTACAGCAAGATCGCTCATTCCCAAACCCAAGTATCTTCGGGATTTAGCCGGATATAACCACTCTCACAAGGCCTTCGGGTCTTAACCCGGATATGGTCACTAGCATAAATGCCTTCGGGACTTAGCCCGGATATAGTCGCTAGCACAAATGCCTTCGGGTCTTAGCCCGGATATAGCAACTCGCACAAATGCCTTCGGATCTTAGTCCGGATATAGTCACTAGCATAAAAGCCTTCGGGACTTAGCCCGGATATCATTCGAATAACCATGCACATATATCAATAAATCATGACACAACCATATTTCATTTTCATTACCCAAAGCTCAAACACAAGACACTTATCACACTTACTAATTTTGGCTCAATAGCCACACACAAACAGCATGATTTGGTTTGCTTTACGACATGATCTCTATGCACATACGGCTACCCATCATACGTATAGACTAATTAACTCAACATATAATTCAAGTAGAATCATTATATCACCGTATATTTGTTATGATTATACGTTATGACTTAATCAAATCGTAAACTAAGTTTCATTACTCGAAAACTTACCTCGGATGTTGTCGAACGATTTCGACGGCTATTCGATCACTTTTTCCTTCCCTTTATCAGATTTAGTTCCCCTTTGCTCTTGAGCTTAATTTAACAAATAAATTGATTTAATCATTTGAACATCAAAAAGAGAAACTCAAGGTACCTAACCCATATATACATTAGACATTAGAGTCACATATATATGAAATCATGAATCAACTCATCATATTAGCCCACACTCTCTTTTAGCCGATTATCTAAGCCAAGATAAAAGCATCATTATGCTTGCCTCTAACCGAATACATGCAACACCAATCTACCTCATATGGCCGAATATGCATGTCTATGTTGAGGCCGATTCTATACTTAATACATTCTACAAATATGGTTACTTGTATTGACTAAATACCATTTTGTTTCAAGTTCAAAACTCGGCTAATACCCATATATACACTAGCAATTAAATACTAACATTTGTACTTCACCTTAATAGCTAGCTTAGCAAACCTTAATTTAACATATAGTTGTTCATAACACAATTAAAGCATCCTCTCCATTCCATCAACTCAAAACACATACATTAACCTAATATCAATTAACTAAGCACTTTAACAATTTTTCTTTAACTACACACATTCGACAATGACAAAGACAATTTAACAAACCTTAAATTCAACTTATAACAACATATACTCAATATTCAAAGCATTTAACATCACTTCATCATGCTTTTACATCATGGCCGAATGCTCCTTTTAACCCACTTACCCTCACAAAGCATGAATTTCATCATCCAACTTGCAAGCTTACAATCCCATGAATATTAACCTTATAATATCTATCCAACCCTCACTCATTAGCTTCTATCATCAATCTCAAACAACACTAAATAAAAATATACATCGTGGGTCTAAGGTAGAACCAAGAAAGGAACTCATAAATATCAAGATGTAAGCAACTACCATTGTTCATCTAGATTTAGGATGAAACAACAACCATCACCCTTATTAATCTCTATAGCCGAAAACCTTACTCATTCCACACTCAAAGTTTCAACATGGGTTACAAAAATAACTTGATATCTCACTCCATATCAATTAAAATTTCAAGAACTAGTATAAACTTTCTTACCTTAACATTGACCTAGGATAACCGAATGCTTCATTCCATTCTTCCTCTTTTCATTTCGGCCAAGAAGAACAACATGAGAACTCTTTCTCTCTTTTTTTTTCTTCAAGTCACGGCAATGGGGGGGTAAGGGGGAGACAACTTTGGTTTCATCACCCCTCCCTTTTCATTACTTAATTACTAACCCTTTATTTTATTCTTTCTAACATAACACACTAACACAACATGTTCACAACATGTTTCACCCCATAGCATGGCCGGCCACTAGCTCAAATTTTGGGTAATTTGACATGCAAACCCATCATTTTCATAACATGCATTAATAGGCCACTTTACATTTGCCTAGCACATTTCTAAATTTTCTCACATAAGTCCTATTTAATAAAATTCACTTACAATTAACAAAATTCAAACATGAAATTTTCACACATGCATATATACATATAATAAGCATCAACTATGACGGTTAATTATTTTTATGACTCGGTTTAGTGGTCCCGAAACCACTTTCCGACTAGGGTCAATTTAGGGCTGTCACAACTCTTCCCCACTTTAAGAAATTTTCGTCCCCGAAAATCTTACCGGTAAATAGGTTTGGGTATCGTTCTTTCATAGAGTTCTCAGGTTCCCAAGTAGCTTCTTCCATCCCATGTTTGAGCCATAACACTTTCACTAAAGGAACGTTTTTGTTTCGCAACTCTTTCACTTCACGAGCTAGGATACGAATCGGTTCTTCTTCATAACTCATATCGGGTTGAATTTCAACCTCTGATGGATTTATTATGTGCGATGGATCAGATCTATAACGTCGAAGCATCAAAACATGAAAGACCTCGTGAATCTTTTCAAGTTTAGGGGGAAAAATCAATCTATACGCAACTGGACCGAGTCATTCGGATATTTCATATGGCCCGATGAACCTCAGACTCAATTTTCCCTTACGCCCAAATCTGAGTATCTTTTTCCAAGGTGAAACTTTAAGAAACACTTTATCTCCCACCTGATACTCAATGTCCTTTCGTTTCAAATCCGCGTACGACTTCTGACGATTTGATGCTGCCTTCAGACTTTCACGAATTATTTTTACTTTCTGCTCAGCATCTTTAATCAAATCAACTCCGAAAATTTTAGTTTCACCAAGCTCGGTCCAAAACAATGGTGTACGGCATTTTCGACCGTACAAAGCCTCATAAGGCGCCATCTTAATGCTTGACTGAAAACTATTGTTGTAAGCGAACTCAATCAAAGGTAGATACCGCTCCCATGAACCACTAAACTCGAGGATGCAATATCTCAACATATCCTCAAGTATCTGAATTATCCGCTCGGATTGACCATCGGTTTGGGGGTGAAAAGCGGTGCTAAAATGCAACTTGGTACCCAAAGCTTCTTGCAATTTCTTTCAAAATCGTGAGGTGAATCTCGGATCTCTATCCGACACAATAGAAATAGGTACCCCGTGTAATCTCACAATCTGAGAAACATACAATTCAGCTAGTTTATCCAGTGAATAATCCGTATGTACGGGAATAAAATGGGCCGACTTGGTCAGTCTATCAACAACAACCCAAATCGCATCTTTCTTACTTGTTGACAATGGCAACCCAGACACAAAATCCATCGTGACTCGATCCCATTTCCATTCGGGCATCATGATCGGCTGAAGTAAACCCGTAGGCACTTGATGTTCCGCCTTCACTTGCTGACATATTAAACACTTCGAAACAAAATCAGAAATGTCTCGTTTCATACCATGCCACCAAAACTGACGTCTCAGATCGTTGTACATTTTCGTACTCCCCGGGTGAATTGACATTCGGCTACAATGAGCTTCGTTCAGAATCATCGAAATAAGTTCTAAACTTCTTGGAACACACAAACGATTTCTAAACCTCAAACAATCGTCCTCATCAATTTGAAACTCTGATTCCATATTCGAAACACATTCAGCCCGTTTTGCAACCAGTTCATCATCGACTTTCTGAGCTTCACGAATTTGATGAATCAACAATAGTTTGGCCTTTAATTCTGCCACTAACACATTGTCGGATAGAATAGACAAGTGTACATTCATCGCTCATAAAGCAAACAGTGATTTACGACTTAAGGCATCCGCAACCACATTAGCCTTTCCCGGGTGATAGTCAATGACAAGCTCATAATCTTTCAACAACTCAAGCCAACGCCTTTGTCGCAGATTCAAGTCTCTTTGAGTCATCAAATAGTTGAGACTTTTGTGATCCGAATATACATGGCACTTCTCACCAAATAAGTAATGTCGCCATATTTTCAAAGCGAATACGATGGCAGCTAGTTCGAGATCATGGGTTGGATAATTTTTCTCATGTGGCTTTAGTTGCCTCGACGCATAAGCTACAACTCGACCTTCTTGCATCAATACACAACCCAACCCAAGTAAGGATGCATCACTGTAAATGACGAACTCCTTGCCTGATTCGGGCTGCACTAGTACTGGAGCTTCCGTCAAATGAGTTTTCAATTGATCGAAACTTTTCTGACACTTTTCTGTCTATTGAAACTTAAGATCTTTCTGAAGTAGTTTTGTCATTGGTGTGGCTATCATCGAGAAACCTTTTACAAACCGTCGGTAGTAACCGGCAAGTCCCAAAAAGCTCCGAACCTCAGTAATATTTCTCGGAGGCTTCCAGTTAAGTATGGCCGAAATTTTGTTCGGATCAACTCGAATACCCGATGCAGACACCACATGACCCAAGAAGCTGACCTCTCTTAACCAGAACTCACACTTACTGAACTTAGCATATAATTGCTTATCCCGTAAAGTTTGCAACACTAATCCCAGGTGTTCAGCATGATCGGTTTCATTTCTCGAATAGACCAAAATATCATCGATAAACACAACTATAAATTGATCCAAATACGGTCTGAAGATCCGATTCATCAAATCCATAAATACTGCGGGGCATTAGTGAGCCCAAACGGCATCACTAAGAATTCGTAGTGACCGTATCTCGTTCTGAAAGCAGTTTTGGGTATATCCGAATCTCGAATTCACAACTGATAATAACCCGATCTCAAGTCTATCTTTGAAAACACCGAGGCTCCCTTTAGTTGATCAAACAAATCGTCAATGCGCGGTATCGAGTATTTATTCTTTATTGTCACCTTATTCAGCTGACGATAGTCGATGCACAACCTCATGGTTCCATCCTTCTTTTTCACAAACAATACTGGTGCACCCCAAGGTGAGAAACTTGGTCAAGTGAAACCTCTATCCGTCAACTCTTGCAACTGAGCTTTCAATTCCTTTAATTCTGTTGGTGCCATACGATACGGAGCTATCGAAATCGGTGTAGTCCCAGGTACAAGTTCAATACCAAACTCTACCTCCCGAACAGGTGGTAAACCCGATAATTCTTCGGGAAAAACATCTGGGTATTCACAAACCACCGGCACAGATTCAGGTTTCTTTTCTAACTCTTTGTCATCAAGTACATACGCAAGGTATGCTTCGCACCCCTTTCTTACATATTTCTAAGCCAACATCGATGACATTACAGCTGGCGACCCATTCAAGTCGGTAGACTCAACTCGAATCATCTCATTATTTGCACACCTCAAGTCGATAGTTTTTCTTTTGAAATTTACAACTGCATCGTGAACGGTTAGCTAATCCATACCGAGGATAACATCAAATTCATCAAACGGCAAAAGCATCAAATTGGCCGAAAAGCAGTAACCTCGGATTTGTAAGGGACATTTCTTACACACTTTGTCGACAAGCACATAACGACCCGAGGGATTTGACACCCGAATTACGAACTCATTAGACTCAACAGGTAAAGTCTTACTGGTTGGTAAGGTTTTACATATATAAGAATGAGTAGAACCAGGGTCAATCAAAGCAATCACATTAGTATCAAAGAGAGTGAAAGTACCGGTAATAACATCAGGCGAAGAAGCATCCTCGCGTGCACGTATAGCATAAGCCCTAGCAGGCGCACGAGCCTCAGATCTGGTTGTAGCATCTCTAGATCCTCTCTGACTGCCACTAGCATTTCCCGTGTTTCTAGACGGTCTACCCCGAGCAGTAGTAGCACCTGGTTTCCCACTCTGATTCACATTTTGTTCAGACAGTCTCGGGCAATCCTTGATAAAATGGTCAGCTGATCCGCATTTATAACAGGAGCGGTCATGGAATCTACAACTCCCCGAATGCCATTTACCACAATATTGACACTCCGTTCTGCCTCGACGATCATTTCTGACACTGGCGACCAAAGTGACTCGTGCACTCACAGGGGGTCGATCACGATCTCGTCTAGAAAGACCCGAAGTGTATCTAGACCGGCCTAAGTCATCTCTAAATTTCTTCGATGACTGTTGGAAGGGCTTTCCTGAAGACCTCTTAAGAAACTCCTTTGCTCCCACCTCAGCTTTTCTTTTCTCCATACTGAGCTCCTCGGCTTTGCAAGCTCGCTCGACAAGTACCACAAATTCTCGGATTTCCAAAATGCCAACATACAGCTTTATATCATCATTCAGTCCATCCTCGAAATGTTTACACATCACGACTTCTGAAGAAATACATTCTCGAGCGTACCGGCTAAGCCTTACAAACTTTCGTTCATAGTCGGTAACCGACATGGAACCTTGTTTAAGTTAAAAAAATGCCTTCCTTTTTTGATCCATGAATCTCTGACTGATATACTTTTTCCGAAACTCAGTTTGGAAAAACTCCCAAGTTACTTGCTCTCTGGGCACAACAGAAGTCAACGTATTCCACCAATAGTAGGCAGAATCACGTAGCAAGGAGATAGTACACTTTAGGCATTCATCGGGTGTGCAAGATAGTTCATCAAGTACCCGAATAGTGTTATCTAACCAAAATTCAGCTTTCTCGGCATCATCGCTGTCCGTAGCTTTAAATTCCGTAGCCCCGTGTTTTCAGATTCTGTCAATTGGGGGCTTATTTGACCTTATTTGGTCAGTTACCGGAGGTATTGTAGGTGCGGGGGTGGTATTAGTCGAGAATGGAGGTTGTGGAACAGCCGTATTAGTTCGAATGTATTGGTTGAACCAATCATTCATCACGCTATAAAAAGCTTGTCTAGCTTCATCATTCGGATTACTAGCAATAGGTTGAGAGTCCGCTGGTGCTGTCCCTTGTGCGGGAGCAGGCGCTACACTCTCAAGATCATCAGCTACCGCTCGGTTGGGATCGGGATCCATTACTATAAATAAACACATTTTCAATTGTCAGAAATCACCACACTATCAAATAATCACATAATGACATGTATAGCTAGACCCAAACGTATTACGGTAGTCCTAGAATCGACTAAACCGTAGCTCTGATACCAATAAAATTATAACACCCCATACCCGAGACCGTTTCCGGAGTCGAACACGAGGTATTTACGGACTTATTTCATTTATTCTCACAGTCCAAAAAAAAAATTTTCCAGACAAGCTGGCTAACTGCGTCACTGTTACCTTAAAAATTATATCTTGAGTTCCAAAACTCGAAAACCAGTTTGTAAATTTTACCTGAAACTAGACTCATATATCCATCTACAAATTTTTTTCTAGAATTTTTGGTCAAGCCAATTAGTACAGTTTATTAGTTAAAGTCTCCCTATTTTAGGGTTCGACTGCTCTGACCTTCATGCATTACGACTTATATATCTTCCTGTACAGGGCTTCATTACTTATACCGTTTGTTTCGAACGAAACTAGACTCAAAATGGAATCTATACATATATGGCATGACCTCTAATTATCTCTGGTTAATTTATAGTGAATTTCAAAAGTCAGATCAGGGGATCCAGAAATCGCTCTGCCCTGTTCCACGAAAACTTAAATATCTTCTAAAATACGACTCATATGATCGTTTCGTTTCTTCCATATGAAAGTAGATTCATCAAGGTTCGATTAAATAGTTTATTAACTATTTATATCCATTCCTACTATTTTTAGTGATTTTTCAAATCCGCACCACTGCTGCTGTCCGCATCTGTTTTTAAGGTGAACTTTACCTATTTCATGGTTTTCCATGAATCAACTAGAATTTGTCATACAAAGCACCAAAATGATCATGATTAACCATTCCAATGACTAATCGTTACCAAACATTCCATACCTCTCAATGAACAACATACAAAACGATTTTTAATGCTATGCTCAAAGTATATATAAGCCATTTTCGCATGGCTATCCAAATTTATACAAAACCAAAGGGTACATGACCAACAACAAAAAGGGTAGTCCTATACATGCCATTTTCAGAGTTCAACCAAAAGTGTACCGAAAGGGCTTTGATAGTGTGGACGACTTCGACTTCAACAATCCCGAGTCCGATAGCTGAAGAACCAAAATCTATAAAACAGAGAATCAAAGAAACGGAGTAAGCATTTAATGCTTAGTAAGTTTTGAGCAATGAAATCATGCACAACTGAAGTATAGCATTCATACGACTAAACGAATAATTTCATTTACACATATTCTCACAATCATACCTACTTCACATTTCCAACCCTTATATTCATACATAAGGAATCAACCTGACTAAAAGCTGGAAGCTTGTTAATCGATTGAGCAAATACTATTTAGAAGGAATCAATTATCTCAATGCACATACGAAACATACCTCATCGTTGGGATTTTACGAGCGTATTAATTGAAATTATTACAGCAAGATCGCTCATTCCCAAACCCAAGTATCTTCGGGATTTAGCCGAATATAACCACTCACACAAGGCCTTCGGGTCTTAGCCCGGATATGGTCACTAGCATTAATGCCTTCGGAACTTAGCCCGGATATAGTCGCTAGCACAAATGCCTTCGGGTCTTAGCCCGGATATAGCAACTCGCACAAATGCCTTCGGATCTTAGTCCGGATATAGTCACTAGCATAAAAGCCTTCGGGACTTAGCCCGGATATCATTCAAATAACCATGCACATATATCAATAAATCATGACACAACCATATTTCATATTCATTACCCAAAGCTCAAACACAAGACACTTATCACACTTACTAATTTTGGCTCAATAGCCACACACAAACAGCATGATTTGGTTTGCTTTATGACATGATCTCTATACACATACGGCTACCCATCATACGTATAGACTAATTAGCTCAACATATAATTCAAGTAGAATCATTATATCACCGTATATTTGTTATGATTATACGTCATGACTTAATCAAATCGTAAACTAAGTTTCATTACTCGAAAACTTACCTCGGATGTTGTCGAACGATTTCGACGGCTATTCGATCACTTTTTCCTTCCCTTTATCAGATTTAGTTCCCCTTTGCTCTTGAGCTTAATTTAACAAATAAATTGATTTAATCATTTGAACATCAAAAAGAGAAACTCAAGGTACCTAACCCATATATACATTAGACATTAGAGTCACATATATATGAAATCATGAATCAACTCATCATATTAGCCCACACTCTCTTTTAGCCGATTATCTAAGCCAAGATAAAAGCATCAATATGCTTGCCTCTAACCGAATACATGCAACACCAATCTACCTCATGTGGCCGAATATGCATGTCTATGTTGAGGCCGATTCTATACTTAATACATTCTACAAATATGGTTACTTGTATTGACTAAATACCATTTTGTTTCAAGTTCAAAACTCGGCTAATACCCATATATACACTAGCAATCAAATACTAACATTTGTACTTCACCTTAATAGCTAGCTTAGCAAACCTTAATTTAACATATAGTTGTTCATAACACAATTAAAGCATCCTCTCCATTCCATCAACTCAAAACACATACATTAACCTAATATCAATTAACTAAGCACTTTAACAATTTTTCTTTAACTACACACATTCGGCAATGACAAAGACAATTTAACAAACCTTAAATTCAACTTATAACAACATATACTCAATATTCAAAGCATTTAACATCACTTCATCATGCTTTTACATCATGGCCGAATGCTCCTTTTAACCCACTTACCCTCACAAAGCATGAATTTCATCATCCAACTTGCAAGCTTACAATCCTATGAATATTAACCTTATAATATCTATCCAACCCTCACTCATTAGCTTCTATCATCAATCTCAAACAACACTAAATAAAAATATACATCGTGGGTCTAAGGTAGAACCAAGAAAGGAACTCATAAATATCAAGATGTAAGCAACTACCATTGTTCATCTAGATTTAGCATGAAACAACAACCATCAACCTTATTAATCTCCATAGCCAAAAACCTTACTCATTCCACACTCAAAGTTTCAACATGGGTTACAAAAATAACTTGATATCTCATTCCATATCAATTAAAATTTCAAGAACTAGTATAAACTTTCTTACCTTAATATTGACCTAGGATAACCGAATGCTTCATTCCCTTCTTCCTCTTTTCATTTCGGCCAAGAAGAACAACATGAGAACTCTTTCTCTCTTTTTTTTCTTCAAGTCACGGCAATGGGGGGTAAGGGGGAGACAACTTTGGTTTCATCACCCCTCCCTTTTCATTACTTATTACTAACCCTTTATTTTATTCTTTCTAACATAACACACTAACACAACATGTTCACAACATGTTTCACCCCATAGCATGGCCGGCCACTAGCTCAAATTTTGGGTAATTTGACATGCAAACCCATCATTTTCATAACATGCATTAATAGGCCACTTTACATTTGCCTAGCACATTTCTAAATTTTCTCACATAAGTCCTATTTAATAAAATTCACTTACAATTAACAAAATTCAAACATGAAATTTTCACACATGCATATATACATATAATAAGCATCAACTATGACGGTTAATTATTTTTATGACTCGGTTTAGTGGTCCCGAAACCACTTTCCGACTAGGGTCAATTTAGGGCTGTCACAATAGTATAGTCACATTTATATAGTTCAGGCTCATATTTCTTGATATTCTGAGTAGACTAGAATAAATAAGTAAGTGTGATATCTCATATCAAGTTAATTAAGTATGACCATGTATTTCTAGTCTCACTTTTTCAAGTGGCCCAAGATATTACTTTCATGATGTAAGATGGATAAATCATATCTTGATCAATTATCCCACTACATGAATTTTGGTATATCCAACATCAGTCTTTATAGTACAACCCATTACGAAAGACATTTGATTGTACCAAAATATATGACTCATGATGTTGGGATAATGATGATCTCAAGTTTGAGGATTATATACATAATTATCACTATGAGTAATGTTTGTGATTATTACATAATAATCCAAGAAACATATTCATGATGAGTCAGTCCAGTATGTTGTCCTCTAACACATACTCATGTATTGATTTTAACATCTCTATGTTAATAACAACGCTTTGCCATCAATCAACTATACATTATTCTCAATGCATTATTATTGTCCAAGCCCACAATAATACTTAACTAAGTACCTTTAAGAATAAACATATCATTATTAGGAGTTTTTTATTAACCAGTTTTTCTATATACACAGAAAAAGAAACTGAAATAACAACGACATTGCCTTGTATTAACATATAAGGTAAAACAAGTATGTAATTAGAACCATCTCATGATTAGTCTTTGGGCATACTCTAATAGGGGAAAGATGGATGATTTGCATATTTTGTGGAAGGGAGGTTGGTTGCTGATTTTTGAAATTGATTTGGTGATTTACCAAGTCTTCATTGGACAGTTGGACACTTCATGTAACAACTCATTTTTCAGTGGTGTCGAAAATAGTGGTTTCGTGGCCACAAATCCGACGAGTGAATTCGTAAATATTAGTATTTCATATTTATGAGTCAAATATAATACTACAATAAATTTTGATATGATAATTATTTTTTTAATTGAATGAATAGTTAAGTACAAGTGGTTTGTCCCTAAAGTTACGTGGTTTTGAAAAATCAGGCATTGAGACCTCATTTCAGTAAACCAAGGCTGTAAATATTTACAAGATTGATTATTTTCGTGTATGGAAATTTGGTCCAGTAATTTTAATGTTTAAATAGCTAATTAAGTAAAAAGGACTAAATCATAAA